>NW_017097587.1:0-5276 GCF_001412225.1 Nicrophorus vespilloides | reverse complement strand
ATGATTATTTTGAAAAATTATAACGTAATTAAGAAAATCCAATAACCAGGCGCATCCACCCAATACATCATTAACAGAAGTAGACCAAAATGTATTTATAAAAATAACAGATTTTCCAGCAAATTACTTATATAAAATGTTTCATAATTTCTGCAATTAATAAGTAAAGCTTTCCGTACAAATGGTCACAGCTACTTAAATTAATTAAACTTGTTTGTTACGTGTTAAAGAATGACTATTGCTCATACGAGCTGAGCTGAGTTGTTGAGTTCGTCGATCATTCGAGGAATTCGTTATCAGACGTTATATAAGGGAAACGTGCACATAGAAAGTCTCAACAAGATGCAAGTTTCAATGATTTCGCGTGCTTGAACCTACACATAAATTCACACACCGAAAGTCTTCATGAGAAAAAAAAATATTAAGGGAGAAAGGTAAAGAAAATACATGAAAAATAGAAAAAAAGAGAGCATTATAGATAACATTTTTTTTAATGTTTCCTTTGCATTTGTTAACTTTTAGAAAATAAACAAATTTTTATTGTAAATAATTTTGTAAATAATAATATTTTTTCTCCAATTGTTTTTGGAATGATTATTTTGAAAAATTATAACGTAATTAAGAAAATCCAATAACCAGGCGCATCCACCCAATATATCATTAACAGAAGTAGACCAAAATGTATTTATAAAAATAACAGATTTTCGAGCAAATTACTTATATAAAATGTTTCATAATTTCTGCAATTAATAAGTAAAGCTTTTGGTACAAATGGTCACAGCTACTTAAATTAATTACACGTTTGTTACGTGTTAAAGAATGACTATTGCTCATACGAGCTGAGCTGAGTTTTCTTCGTCTTCATGAGAAAAAAAAATTGTTAAGAGAGAGAGGTAAAGAAAATACATGAAAAATAGAAAAAAAGAGAGCATTTGTTAACTTTTAGAAAATAAACAAATTTTATTATAAATAATTTTGTAAATAATAATATTTTTTCTCCAATTGTTTTGGAATGATTATTTTGAAAAATTGTAACGTAATTAAGAAAATCCAATAACCAGGCGCATCCACCCAATACATCATTAACAGAAGTAGACCAAAATGTATTTATAAAAATAACAGATTTTCCAGCAAATTATTTATATAAAATGTTTCATAATTTCTGCAATGAAGCTTTCCTTACAAATGGTCACAGCTACTTAAATTAATTAAACTTGTTTGTTACGTGTTAAAGAATGACTATTGCGCAAACGAAAACGTAGAGTTGTTGAGTTCGTCGATCATCCGAGGAATTCGTTATCAGACGGAAAGCGTTTCCGTGTAGTGAGAGCATTATTAATAAATATAATTAACTCGGTCCACAATTCGTGACCCCACGCATCATCCCCCAACTCACCCCCCTTACATGGGGTCTATATATTTCACATATATACACGAAACTCCGACCAAAACACTCATTGTTTCCAGGAAGCTTTACTGGCCCGACCCTACCTACCCGTCCATATAAATTAATTAGATTCCATTCGACTGCCCTTGGATTCCAATCACTTTCACCGCAAACAGGGAAATATAATATATATATATCCTTTGTTGTTGCTCACCTCGTCCAGAATCAAAGGGCCCTTCGCAACAGGGAAGAATAATAACACGCACACATTCCAATTGCTTATAAATAGACTTATAATAGATTTTTTACGTTAATTATAAAATTTTAGTCAAAAAACAGTTATTTTGTCGCGTTTCCTATTAAATTGGAAATATTTAAGGATACCGGAATCGTTTGTGGTTGGGGGTTGAAATGAAGATGGTAAAAATAAATAAGATATGTAGTTTCCGAATCCCTTTTGATATATGCACCGTCGGCATCATGTAGGGAGTCCTGTATAAACAGGAATTGGACGTTGATGAATGCTTCCGGACTTCCGATATCGTATTTTACCGCTGCATGCCATGCGGAGTACGAAAAAAGAAAGAAAAAAAAAAGGAAGGCCACTCTTGAGTGAAGGAGAGGAGAAACGTCCAAAAAAAAATAAGGAATGGGTTGAAAGAATTTTCGTCAGTTTTTTTTTCGAAGGGTCGCTCGCAATTGATGCTAATATTTACATTTGCGTCTATTTATTATTAATTTGGAAGAAGGTGCAAAACCATTCACGTCAATATTTTCAGGAAACCTTTCATGTTTCAATTAATTATTTATATACGTGGGGTCAAAATAAAAATACAAATTTGTTTTAATATAATATAATTTTCATCCTTTTGTAATTTCTCAATATAATTTCCATTTATTTTAATACATTTCTTAAGTCGGTAGAGCCACCTTTCAAAACAATCCTCAAAATCGGTTTTTTTTGGAGCTTTTCAATTGTGACATTAACTGCATTAATGATCTCTTCATATGAATTCGAATTCGACATTCAAGCCCAGTTCATCACGAACCAAGAATGACTTGGATCTTCGACAATTTTTGCCTTCACCAGGGCTACATTTGTATCATCGGTCGAAGATTTCGGGTGACCATCACGAGATTCGTCTTCAACAGAAAAATGCCCGGTTTGGAATCTTCGAAACTACTTGGAAATGGTCATAAGTGATGATGCATTCACTCCATTTTCATTTTGGGCATTCTTGAAAAAATTGCATAAGATTTAGTTGACGTCGAAATCCGTAGAGAATGGCAAATCTTGAAATTTAACATTAAATATAGTCAGACTTTAACAAATTGTGAAAAAACTTTTGTTTTTTCAGAAACAAATGTATTAACGCCAACTAAGAGAACTTTTGTTATACCCCACAAATGTTGAAATTTATATTTATTTTGTAGGAAATTTTCAATTGTTGTTTTATTCTTCTCAATTCGAATTTGCAGTTTGTTGAATTCATTTACCTTAAAGATGTAAAACATGAATAATTGTACGAAGAGAAATAGAAAGATTGTTTCAACCAACGTTCTTCAATAAAACATTTATTATTATTTATGAAAGAAATATTATTTTTTAATAGAAATTGAACTATTTTCAAATTATCAAATTACGTGTAATATTTTTACTTTATTTACTGTATTCTTTTATTTAATCACAAATTAAACTTTATTTTTATTAAATTATAATTGGTTAGACAAATCTTTTATTGAAACAAAGATAAATATTTGCATCTTGAAAATTAAATAAGCAAATAGTTTATTAAACATTGCTAATGTAGTTACAAAACGTAACGTTATTACTTTTTTCAGTTTTTATCGAATTTACTTTTAAATTATTATTAAATATTACTTAGATTAATAACTAGAATATAACTCTGTAATTGAGCAGTTTCTATAATTGTAAATTTTCTTAAATGTATTAGAAAATATAACCAAATTATACAAATTTCTTGGAAGTAGAAAGAAAAAAACTTTTTTTCGTCAAATTGTAAGAAATGAAATGGAATTATTATTAATTTAATTATAGTGTTTAGTATATTAATTTGATAATAACTATTTGCAAAATGTTCTGGATAAAAAATAATTACAAATAAAATCTTGTAAGTAAGAAGGAAGGAAAGATCACAATTCAGTGTTTTTCTATTTCAATAAAGTAATAATACATAATTTTAAATAAGTGAACGAAATGCATGCCTCTCTAAGCCTTAGCTCTTTTGGCATAAAGAAGGTTACAGGTGAATAAAGAAAGATCAAAATGTTATTAGTAAAATTGTAATTAGGTTTAGGTAAAATATATAAATGTAATAATTTATTGTTAGTGTAAAATAAGTAGAAAGTAAAATTTTTGTAAAATAATTTGTAGAGAAAACAAAATTGCAAAAAAAAAGAAGATTTTGGAAGGATTATGAAGGAAGACACAGAAAGAAAAAATGTTAGTCGTCAAATTGTAATAAGGATTACGCGATGCACGTAAATTTAATTTAAATTATGGCGACTGCATATTAAATTTTTAACGTCCTTTGATCCGAAACGGAGGCGGCCCTAGTTGCACCATTAAAGAGCTCAAACTCTTAAAATTAAATACCGCCAGGATGGAGCGCGTAACCGGGCGATCGAGTGTAAAGGAGCAGAAAGAAAGGAAACGAAAAAAGAAAGAAAGAAAGAAATAAGGAGGACACGGCCCGAAAAGCACACACGTCCACAAAGAGATGAAGACCGGAGGGAGAAAAGAGAAGAAAAAGCAGAAGGAACGATTCAATTTCGGGGTCTCCTTTAAATTGAAAACTTGTCTGTATATCTGTGAGTGTGAGTGTGTGTGTGTGTTTGTGGTTTGGATGAGGGTGTTCTGTGCGTTTTAGGGGTGGCGGTGGAAACACCGCAGCTTCAGTTTCATTAGGGATCACGCGAGACCGCAATCAAAGGGTAAACAACCGCAAAGCAACGCGTTTTTTTTTTCCCTTTATTCTTCTCTCTTTCGCCCTCCCCGGTAAATTGAAAAATCTCTCCTAATTCAAGGGATTATAACCTCTCTGATTCCTATATTATATTAAGCGAGGGTGAAGAGCGAATACAGAATGAAAGAGAGTGAGAGAAAGGGGGATGGATGCAGGACAAAAAAAAAAGGGCCGGTAGTCTCATCTTGTTCCGACCATCCCAGCCGAGTTGAACGGTGAGGGAGTGGGCAGAGCCGGAAGGCTTAATGGATATCGCACTCTCCCCGAGGATTCGCAAGCTAATGGGTAACTGTTACGCTCGATTAACGAAATGTAACTCGTGCATATTCCTTCCTCTTGCTTTGCTTCGACGCCGCCGCCGCCACCACCCCAAAATATACACATTTTTACGCTGCTCCACTTCGCCGCACTTAATTACCACCACCACCACCAACGTTCGCCTTCTTTTCCATTCCTTTACATTTTCGTCCCTCTCTTTCTCTAATGTCTTTTGTGCGGCCGCATTTAAAACCACTAATTACACATCGGTTAGATTCCATTATCCCGAACCAACGTTACGCAATAACCCGGAGAAGTTTCGCAGCAAAAATATAAGAAAATAAGTAGGGACATAATGATGATGATAATAATAAAATCGCGTCCCTCCTAAATCCGTTGGTCGCATAATTAAATTCCATCCACCGCATTTAATCCGCAGCCTTCTTGATAAATCTCATTTTCATATTTCCAGAGATGCGATTAGCTCGTACAGAAAATAAACATCTTCGCTGACATTATTTAAACGCAAGTCGACGGAAGTATTCCTCAAGTAATCCTAAATAGGGTTTAAACAAAAAAGCGTTTTCACATTTCATTGATTTTCTTGAAAACTATAATACATAGAATGAATCCAAAAGATGCAT
>NW_017097586.1:34317-66993 GCF_001412225.1 Nicrophorus vespilloides | reverse complement strand
ACACTATACACACTATACACACTATACACACTATACACACTATACACACTATACACACTATACACACTATACACACTATACACACTATACACACTATACACACTATATAGAATATACACACAATATACAATACACACTATATAGAATATACACACAATATACATTTGACAAAGAACTACAAACTTTCAATCATGGATATAAATATTAAATAGAAACATACTGAAACCCAAAAAGCTCACTACTTGCACAACCACCAATATTACGTTGCAATTTAGAAGATATATAGTGGAAATAAGTAAATTCTCCGCATAGGTATATTTTCCGATAAATTTATGTGAGCACTATAAAGCCTGGTTTACATAGAGAATGGCGGCGATATCAGAATTTTTGATGCAGGCATTCACCGCAAAGCTGCATTTAAACCAGAGATTAACCCATACGAGGCATTGATTTACGTGAAACAGTGAACGCTGGTGCTTCTTCATCTCAATAAACTACACGGTGAAATATAAAAATTCAACTCTATCGTGTAGTTCCATTTAGAGCTCGTATTCAGTCCGCATTGATTACCGAGTTTTAGTGGAATTCTCAGATGGTTGTTTGCAAGTTTAGTTTTCAATTCTCGACCGTACACAGTTGACTTTGTTTGCCCCTGCGTAGTATATAAATTGCAGCCGGGCTGTCGCTCTTCAACTCGTTAAAAACTTTGTGCCTCGAGTTACTGCAGTAATCATTTCGAGCAATTCAATTCCCAATTACAATAAATTCCCATTCGAAGATTTAAGTTTTCAGTAAAAATGTTTGAAATTACTGATGCTACCTTAAGAAAAGTTTCATGCATCACCGATCATCATTTACATGTATGCATATAAAAATGATTCAAATTTTCGTTCATTTTATTCAAATCAAATTGTTAATGATTTAATTATTACGTGATTTTTTTATTTGAATGACAATTACATTTCTATAAAACTTTCTTTTTAAAATCTTCAAGAACATTTGAAATAATTTTTAAAGAAAAGTTATGGAAAATATGCAAATTAATAAAAAATGCTTTGTTTGTAAAATATTTTCAAAAGACTGATTTATTTAATAAAAAGATTCTTCCTGTATCATTTTCATTAAATAAAGAAAGTATCAAACACGTTTTAATCGTTAGAAGAAAACATTTTTAAACTTTTAAATAATTTTCATAAATTTACATTGAAAAACATTATTTTTTATATTTCATAAATGTGCTACATCCTGTTTGTCGACATTTTCGTTATATTGAGGCTTTTGTTTGTAGGAAAAAAATCGATTATAAACAAAGTTAATTGAATAATTTATGTACAACTTTTATTAAAATGTCTCAATGATCCAAACAATATATTTTTTTTACAATTTTCACTTGAATTTTAGCCTTTTAATAGCTTTTCAATGATTTATTTATTTTCAAGAACTATTGTTTTGTGAATTTTATAAGTTTTGTGCATTGAACTATGTCTACGAAGCAGTTTCAAGGTGGAACGTTCGTTTCCAAGAACGAACAAAAAAAAAACAGGACGAAATAAATGAGCTGAACTAATTCGTTTAATTAGTATTCATTTCGACAAATGCACGTCGCGAAAACAAAAGGCGACTGAAACAATAAATTCACGCACGATAAAAATATCCCCACAACAATGACCCTATCTGAAGGGTTCTCTTTCTTCTTTTTTTTCATAACAAAGGTGACGGTCATTTGTACAACCCTTTCTAACGTTGGTCTACGTCCCCTGTGGCGCAGCAGCAAAAAAAAAAACAAATGTCACAACGTCCGAATTCCCGCAGTCACATACCCATCTACATACATTTACGTGATACATTGTGTAGAATTTGTATGTGCATGAATTCGTAACACTTCCGTAACTCGGGCTATTAAACATCCTTATCGACATTGAATTCGAGCCGACGAAATGTATTTTACAGCGCAGACCAGGAGCTAGGAAATTTACTGGTCCATATCTTCTTATAGTTCCAATTATTTCGTTAAGGACCACCCTTACCCTGTTAAATCGAGCGTGCGTTTATGACCTCAAAACTATACATTTAAGGGTTTACCAGCTAAAATAAAATTTTATATTAATTTTTTTGAAAACGACGTCAAAATCTTACTAAACATCTTTGAAAGTGGATGTTTTATTGCCGACGGTATTGTTTAACTGTACCCACAAATCGTTTGCTTGGATGCATAAAGGATACAAGTGGGATCTTTCTGAATATCCGCATAACGATCCACGATGTAAACGCGTTTCAGCAGTGAAATGCATCTTCCATGCATGCCTGTCTCTTTGAAATTCAAATATCATTACCCGCAACAGTTTCAATTGCAGCGGCAATCTTAATTTCTCCATGCACCACAATTCTATGCACGAAACGAGCACCGCTCTAATCATTCTTGTTCTCAAACATCAGACACGCTGCATACTACCAGTTTTATTTAATAGGCTGTAGTATTTATCCTAAAAACATTCATCTGACAGAAACATTTTACTTTTATGTTGTTATAAAACGAAAAACCTGAAACAGATAAAAAAAAGATAATTCAATATTTTTAAAACTACCATTATTGAGAAATATGTGTGGATCCTGGACTATATGGCTCTTATAGATGAAACATCCTTGCTTTTAAACTTCACTTAAAGTTTCATAATGATCAGTGGCCTAACAAGAAATAGATAATTCTGGGTGCGAACAAAGTTAATGGGTTTATTTAATGTGTGGGCCCCATACATTTTTTATTTGGAGGACTCAAGTAAATTCGAAGTTGAGGGCCTTTTGTTCTTTGCCCTTATATGGAAAGGGATGGAAAGATAGACACCGTGGGTTTTTGTCTTCTGACGTTGGGTGGAGTCTCTGGTAGTAGGAAATAAATCAATCCAACTAATTTAACATACCAACTAACTTCACTTAAAGCTTCCAAATGATCAGTGGTCTAATAAGAAATAGATAATTCTGGGTGCGAACAAAGTTAATGGGTTTATTTAATGTGTGGGCCCTATATTTTTTTATTTGGAGGACTCAAGTAAATTCGAAGTTGAGGGCCCTTTGTTTTTTGCCCTTATATGGAAATGGATGGAAAGATAGACACCGTGGGTTTTTGTCTTCTGACGTTGGGTGGAGTCTCTGGTAGTAGGAAATAAATCAATCCAACTGATTTAACATACCAACTAACTTCATTTGAAGTTTCCAAATGATCAGTGACCTAACAAGAAATAGATAATTCTGAGCACGAACAAAGTTAATAGGTTTATTTAATGTGTGGGCCCCATACATTTTTTATTTGGAGGACTCAAGTAAATTTGAAGTTGAGGGCCCTTTGTTCTTTGCCCTTATATGGAAAGGGATGGAAATATAGACACCATGTGTTTTGTCTTCTGACGTTGGGTGGAGTCTCTGGTAGTAGGAAATAAATCAATCCAACTGATTTAACATACCAACTAACTTCACTTAAAGTTTCCAAATGATCAGTGGCCTAACAAGAAATAGATAATTCTGAGCACGAACAAAGTTAATGGGTTTATTTAATGTGTGGGCCCTATACATTTTTTATTTGGAGGACTCAAGTAAATTCGAAGTTGAGGGTCCCATCACATTTAAATTTGGAGAACTAAGTAAAGTTCTTGTCTTAGGTTTCCAATGTCGATTGTTAAAAAACAACTTTGGATGATATAGGGCGGCTTGATTCGTGGGCCCGCATCCTCTGCATTACATACTAATGCAAATGAAATATCATCAATTACCATTATTTGTTGATGCAAAATTTAATTTATATGTGCCAATGGTTGTAATTAAATTAAAAAAGTGACTGTATTTAATATATTTTGACTATCGTTTACGTTCTAATATACTTACGTTTATAATAAATTATTCTAATTATATGTTTCGAAAGACTAGTAATAATTTATATATAGATAGTAACAATAAAAAGGAAAAGTGTTGTTATATTTTATACATTTTTTTTTAGTTTCAATTATGTTTTTTTCTTCTATACATTCTATCAAAAGTGGGAATGGAGCAGAGAGTTTAACGGTATGTAGGTGCGTGCAAGGTTTCTGGGTTTCACATTCACGAGTCTCGAGAGATAGAAATTGAAACCTTCAGTTTGATTTAATATTTCATTGTTATCTGTAACGGCAAACGAAATGCCATTGTGAAGTGAAAAGTATTTCACTCACATTTTCTCTACACAATTTTTCTGAAGGATTTACCCTTCCAACGAACTTTAGAAGTCACGGAATGACACAGCACGTCGGGAAATATGTGCGCGAAAAACGGCAACAACCGAAAAAAAAATTATAAATAAGTAAAAATGACGGAGGAAAAATTGCAACTAGACTAGCGGAAGCGTTGCTTTTAATTATTTTTCAAAAAAAAAAAATTAGCAAACGCTTTTAATACCGCAAAGACATTCCAGTATTTTATTTTAGTGGAATATAGAAATAAAGATAGAGGAAGTAAGCAGAAGCAAAAAAAGCTGTTGAAGAATGCCGGAAATACGGCCATTTGTTAAATATGAGTTTCGAGGTGGGAGAGATTAAAAGAGTAAACGGAAGCAAATATATTTCCTAAATTATTTAGTTCGGATAGCTCACGTAGCGAACGTAAAGATCAAGTTTAATGGAGATGGATTAAGGAGGGTGGCAAACGTGTCGCAACATTTTAAATGAATTAAATATTAGTTGGAGTTTTTGCGGTGGATGAAGGTAATCATAAAAATAATGATAAAACGTTTTAGAATCAGGAATCATTAAAATTCGTACGCGCGGCCGCGTTATTGAAAAATTAAAGCGTGTCCCGTCGAAATTGTTCCGAAACAAAGTTCGCTTCGGCAAATAAAAAACAAAGTATATATATAAGAGAAATATCATATTAAATTGAAAAAGTTTAGTAATTATGTTGGCACCAAAAGGTGGAGAAACCTGTATACTCCACCTGACAACCCGCAACTCGATTTATTATGCAGACGCATAAAACTCCCGTCGACTGGAGGACTAATATTTTGCTAAGGATAACGAAAGCCTTCCTTGCTCGTCCTTATAACATCAGGAAGTGTAAGTTTTCTTATTGTTTTAATTACTACCATCTCACCCATATGATTCTTATAAGAAAATCATAACTTACATTTGTCAATAATTTTCAAGAACATATCAACTGATTTCCACACTTTTTCAGATTCTTTAGTATGTTTAACATTCACCTTGCTAATACTTTTTTTATTATCGCAAGTGCGAATAGTAGTGAGTCGAAAAGTTTATGTATTTCATAAAAAAAAATCAGCATTTTTAATATTCACATTGCCACGTTTTTGTCGTAATTGCGAATAGTCGTTAGTTGAAAAGTTTCTGTAAGTGATATATTTTCGTCAATACATTTAATATTCACGTTGCTAGTAGTTTTTTTTTTATTATCGCAAGTGTGGATAGTCGCAAGTCGAAAAATATCTGTATTTCATATACATTCTTCAGTATGTTTAACATTCACGTTGTTAATATATTCTATTTCTTGTTGTAAGTGCGAATAGTCGTAAGTTGAAAAGTTTCTGTATATGATATATTTTCGTTAGTATGTTTAACATTCACGTTGCTAATACTTTATTTATTATCGTAAATGCGAATAGTCGTATGTCGAAAAGTTTCTGTATTTCATAAAAAAAATCAGCATTTTTAATATTCTTGTTGCCAATACTTTTTATTTTTTTGTCGTAAGTCCGAATAGTCGCCAGTCGAAATATTTCTGTATTTAATATAAATTATTTAGTATGTTTAACATTTACATTAATCACTTTGTATTAGCAAAGTTTTTTATGTGTTTTTGTCGTAAGTTCAAATAGTCGTAAGTTGAAAAGTTATTGTATTTTATATATACAGTGGTGCCTCGCATAACGAACGCCTCGCACAGCGAATGTATTTAAATTAGTATGTATAACATTTACGTTGCTGATCATTATGTATTCATTAAATTGAATATTTTGATGATTTCTCTCATATAAATATTTGAATAAAAGTAATGATGATGAACATAAACGATAATTATTACTATTTTGTTTATGACAATATTAATTTTTATTTAGAAAGTAAATGGTGATTATGTAAGAAGTGAGTAGAATAGTAATTATATTACTACGATCTCTTTCGGATCGTCCAAAGTTCTCGGAACTGCCGAGATTTATGTTTAGTGCATTTGAGTCGCTGTGTAAAACAGGTAACATAAATTCAGGACTTAGAAGTTTTAAATAGATTTGAAACTCTTCATTCCTACGATCGACAATAAGTTATTAATGGATTCACTAGGAATTTTATTCTCCTCGCAACACTTTACCACCGATACCCAAAACGTACGGATCTTCAATTATATATCACTTGGTTATAACTGAACGATTTTCATTCATTATTTGCTTCTTTATTTTATTATCAATTATATTGAATGATAAGGTTAATATTTTTATTATATCTAAAAAAAACTATGAAAATATTCAATTATGTTTATATAATATTGTTCAAGTAAACATCAAATGTTCAACTTTTTTTCTATTAATTTAAAACTCGCATAAAAACTAGAAAATTGAAGAAATAATACTAAAACAACTAATTCAAATTATGTAACATAATTATGTCCTTAGGATAATCAAGTTGTGATAATGTCAATCACCATTCTCAACGCAAACGCATTGATATTTAATGAACTTAAAACTCGAAGAACAAAACGATTTAATTTTTGAAACTCGAATAAAAACTTGAAATTCGATCAAACAATGAAGAAACTTAAACGACGATGTTCAAATAACTTGAAATTCGAAGAAAAATATCGATAAAACTTGAAAGTCGATTACTTTATATTTCCAGATTAATTAAAAATTCAACTCATTATGTTGATGTATGCAAAATATTTAACAAGTCGACAAATAATTTGATTTGTTTCTCAAAGATTAACTCAAAAGTCGAACAACTTAAAAATCGAACTGTATTTTCTTTACCTATGGACAATTATTATTATCTATCTAATATACAAATAGTCTTTTATAATTTCATTAATTATTTATTTGCCGTAATTAAAAAAAACATAAACATAAATGTTCGTCAAAATTTTTGTTTTTTGTATGGACAATAGTTAAAAAAAATGAAAATTTGTATATTTGAATGATTCATTGTTTACTACATGTGTATACTACATGCAATTTCATATATTATATATGAATCAATATATTAATAATAAACATAATTTATTACGTATATGTTTGTACATACATACAATAGGACTTTTGGCTGCAGTTTTTCAGTCGCAATATGGTATTAAATATATGCTGTGTTGAATTTCTCTTAATTATTAATTATTTATTAATTAATAACTGCAATATTTTTGTCATAAAATATACGAGGATACAATAAAAACCATTGGTATTTGATTTAATTCAATTTAAAAGAAAAAACTAACAAAATCAATAAACTAAGAAGCTCATAATTTCAGTGATCGACAATAAGTTATAAACATGATTCATGTTACTTTATGAGGCTATAACCAAACGTTTTTGGGTCTTTAATTATTTATCACCTGTTTATGACGGATGCGGTCTGGAGGTAAAATCCCTCGATAAACGCTCTCTGCTCGTATACATTTCCCGATTAAGAGCAATATATTTCCATGTGTATGTATATATATAGAAAACTGTGTTCTGCTTGAAACGAATTTATGCAGTATGTCTGCTCGGTTGAAGCCTGTGGGCGCATTTAAATGGTTCACGTTTTAGAAATATAATGTAATTTAATCCGCAGATGAACGTTCCGAATCCGTCCTTCAATTTCGATGCAGATGCATCATCTTTGTGCGGGGAAAATTGAAAACTAGACTTCATCGTACAACGATGCTTAAACGTAATTGAACAAATGGACCGTAACGACCGTTGTCGTCGACGTTGAATGGATGTGGGAGGAGGATCGCTATCATTATACGAACGCACCTTTTCGTCGATCTCATTAAATTCTTAGTTTGTCGGCTTGCAAATACAAATATCGGGGTAATAGGCGGAGATGTTTGTGGGGGGTGGTCGCGTTTCGGGTTGAATGGGCGGTGGTTCGGAACCCTTCAGGGGCCTCGAGGGAACGAGTGATAGATTGCTCCAAGCGTGCACCAGACGCGTCGGAAAGTAGCGATAAAATATCAATGTGGTGTTTGTTCGCCTTTGATGCACGAAATTCGTAGATCTGCAGAAGAATGTAGATCAAGATTTTTCAACGCATTTCATTTTCTTTTTGTATTTCCACCTCACTTATATATTATCAATTACATTTCCATATTGAACATGATGTACAAATATAATAAAATATAGTTAATCCTCGTATAACACGATACTTATAGAACACAATTTATAAACTCTATTACTTTATACTAGCAGTATTAATTTTGTTAGTCTCATATAACGCGATTTTTATAACACGTTCTATAAAACTAACTTAGCTAACGTTTTTTATTTTTATAAATAAAAGTATCTTTGCTGAAAAAGATGGTCCATTCTAGGAAACATGTTTCTTTGATTGGACCGATTAACTTATATTCTATTTTCATTGTTTACTTTTCAGATGATTCACACATTAACGTAACATATGTTTGTTGGAAACATTTCTCTAATTCGTACAAAAAAATCTTATATAATTATTGAAAGAAACTTAAAAAAATTAAAGTATCTTGAAGTCCTTCTATCTTTTTGCTATATAATACTTCTGATACTAGAACTTTTCAGGTTCGATAATCTAGAAGGTTGTTGTACTCTTCGATCAAATAACAAGAATAATCTTATTTGACAAGTGAATCTCAATTGGGGGAGAAAACCCGTAAGCTCTCAAGCCTGGATAATCATATTAGATAGTGTTAAGCTCATTGTTAGAAATCCGTGAAAATCATCTGAAATTGACCATAATCATTATAACTTGTTTGATAATAACTGATTAAACAGCTGCGTATCCATGAATTAGGTGTGTTCTTTAAGGTGTTAATACTATTTTACAGTTCACTGACTACATTGATAAATCCACATACATACTAGTATCAAATAAGCATCGAAATTTAATACAAGTTTAAAGTTTATAACATTTATTAGATACACCCAAAACTATATATAGAAAACTTCACATAGCGGTAATCGGTTACGCCAAGATCTTGGATATGTTGAAATCGGACTAATTGTGGACTTTAAAATCACAACAAATAAACCATAGAAAAAGGGTCTTGATTATATACAAAAAAAGAACAATTATACTGACTATAGTGAATATAGTGAATGATTGAAGCCGAACTATTGTTGTGTTAACTAACATCCAATATGTAAGGAAACTAGACCATTAAATTTATTTTTTTTATTAAAGAAATTATTTACATTTATAAACTTTATGAAAAATTGTAATGTGATAAATTCTCTTTATGTGAGAAGAATTGGGTGATATCACCAATCAAATTTCTTTGATCTGAGGGAGAAACTGGACAAATGCTTTGCTCGCTTTGTGGATTATATAATTTTGGTTAGTTTACGGACTTCAACGTTGCGCCACCTGTTCTCACGTAGTTTGCAAGCCATCTCTTTGATAAGAGAAGCCATAATATTCCCAGAGATTATTCCTTTGTCTCCATCTCTACAACTAGTTAAATCCAAATTTAAGACTAGACATTATGAAGCGTATAGTATTCATGATAAATATTAAAACTTAGACACAGCCTAATTTTGAATGTAATCTTTGTCATTAAATATTTTGTTAAGACAAGTTTGTATATTTTAGTGTGAATACACTATAGTATAGTGTTGATATAAGTTGATTTAAGATTATTCAAAATATATAAAATATAAAAAAATAGTTAATATAATAATTATATTTGAAATTACAGGCTTTGTTATAGCAAAGCTTCGTAATAAGAGATATCAATATATAAATATAAATGATAATTTCAGTTAGACTTCAACTTAAGTTTAAATCAAATTTATATAAGTATACAATCAGTTGATTTTGATTGCAGGGTGCAAACAGAAAATCGATTAACTAATCAAACAAATAGTGTATTCATTCTTAATGTTAATTCAATTGAAGCACAAACGGATTATGTAATTATTGGTAACAGTTTCCGTTTCCCGGACATTTGCTTAACGTGAATCTTTAATTAGATTAAATTCTCTATTATTATAGAGAACACAATTTCACTAAGCTGAAGCATTAATATTTACAATTTGGTTAATTAGAAACATGTATTAACTCGTATTACCTATATCATATTTGGTTTATGCTTAATTTTATTGTTATAGGAATTATTCAGTTAGCATCACTTAGTTTCTAGTTGAAATGTTATAATATTTAATAATCGATAAACTGGAAAATTACATTAGTTATTTATATATGTTTCTAAGTTATTTTATTCTTAGGAAATATAAATATTTGACAAGTAACTTATAGAAGTAGTTGTTCAGGTATTGAAAAGAAAATAATTGACAATTAATTTTAGTTTTATTTTTCTTAAATGTCAGATATGCAACCAAAGTGCAATTAAATATGTAAGCTGTACAAATCCATATTATTTCTTTTACAAAAATTTCATAAAGTAATAGCACAAGTAACTTGTTATATTCCGACTAGTGTACAAGTGCAACGTGGTAAGTAATTTGTAATTGCGTAAATTGAATGCGTATTTCACAAATTATTGCTATGGTGCGGTTATTTCAACAAATTAAAATATTTGACTTGTTACTTGGCAAGTAAGTACATATAAACTTTGTATATATAATTATTGTAATATTCATTAATTATAACAATTATTTGTGAAGGAAATTTCACAACGCAATTGCTTGTAACTTGTCAAGTAAGGCTTAATGTATAAATGAAACTTGACAAATTATTTGTACTTGCTTAAATTGAATATATTTTAATTGTTACTGGGCAAGTAAATAGTTTAGAAGTTATATATTGCTTTCATAGGAATTTTAGAGTTTCAAAATATAGAAATATTCATTAAATCCATATAAATTATTTTTTACATACATTTCATAACATAATTACACAAGTAATTACGCTTTATGTATACTACCTCGAGAATTATTTTTTAAATAATTGGATAAACGTGAATATTTCAAATTTCAACAATATGTGAATATACTTGATGTTACTTGGAAAGTAAATCCTGTAAATCTGTATTATATAAAAAAAATGTTGAAATATTCCATATATTTTTTAACTCCCCATTACTTCTCAAAAGGAGACTAGTTATATATTTAACATCATTTTACGGGCATTAGATTTCTTTCGCTGCGTTTTAGATTAACCCTTGATTAATGTTTAAGGGATAAAATTTCTGAAAATCTCTCTTGGCCTGAGCTGAGTGCATTAATTCTTTCGCTGTTAAAGCCCATCCATTGACGAAGCCATGAGAGTTCCTTCCTTACTACTTCCTTCATGTTTTCTGTATAGGATAAGTCAGCACTTTGGTCCTGGAAGTACGAGTAGCTTGGATTACCTCGCCTCGTAGTTGGCATGAAATCCCTTCCATGTCCACTGTACTTCTTCTATATTAAAACATTCTCTGTACTGTACGAGAAAATTCCAAAGTACTTTGTTTATTTTAGGGAGACACTATTAAGGCTATTTTTCTACGATAAAGATATATCTGGTAACAAAGTATAAATTCAGCGAAGCGAAGCGCGTTCTTGGCACAGAAGTATGCAGGAAAACGTGTATTAAAAAAAACGGAAGAGAAAAAAGCGGAGATGAAAACATTTTTTTTTGTTTTGTCAAAGATTTCAGCGTGAAAGATTTAGTATGATAATTCATAACTTATTGAAACATCGCGAGGATGAGCAATTATATAGATGATGACGATAAACGATTTAGTATTATTTTCCCCCATCCGATTTTGACAAATCGTCGTGGATTGGAAACTGCGAAGCGGAAAAAAGGGCCTCTCTCCAACAGTGGAACGAACCCATTGTTCCCGTAACTGGCTCGGCCTCGTCGAACAAATGTATAGTATTTTTCAAGATGTAATTAGCTTTACCTAGCACAGAGGGGTGTGCTTTATCTCAATATATCAGTGCTGGTAGTAGCGTTACCAACCGCCCAGAACCGTCCCAATTTCTTATTTTCATCCCTTCCATCTCCCCTCTCTTTGTTTTGCGGAGGATGTACTCGGTGGTACGCGTTAATGGATCTGCTGTGGCACGGCGTTGCCGATGATCTGAAGAAATTATGGAAGCGCGTCTGTTTGAAACACAAAGCGCATATTTATACAGGAGGGTGTCTGGACGATTTGCAATTTCGCCGGGGGAATCCCCAAGCAGAGAGCAATAATTGTATTAAAGAAGCAGAAGCGAAAGTTGTGTCTCTCTCTTTCTCACTGTGTCTGTCTTTCTCTTAGACAAAGAGTATGTGCATGTATATATATATGTGGGGTCTTCAAATCAATAAACCGCCTTGCGGATGCCAAAGTTTTAAATCAAATTCCGGACTCGTACAAAAGACACATACAGAAAATGTTTCGCAATTAAAGGAAAAAGTACAGATGCTTTTACGAATGTGCAGTGAATGCACAGTTTCCTCGATATAGGACAAATCGAATGTATTTTTCTAATAATGGTTGGAATCGTAAACTTGTTATGGACACAAATTGGGTTATAATTTTATAATCAAACAAATTACGTTACAGACATTTTTATAGTAAATAAATTTAAGTTAAACTATTGTATTAATTTATAAACTATTGAATTAATTCAATAAGCTTTCATTAAATAGAAACAATTGTTTAACAATAATAGTTTTTTATAACATTTGAACTATTTGCATATTTTTAATCATTATTTTCTAAAATTATCACAATTAACTATTTCTTTTACGTTTATTCATTATTGAACATATTTTAACATAAAAAAAACATATTTACGATTAACGCTTAAACTTTGAGCTTTATTATTATGAATCCGTTACGTTTATTGTTAAATATTTTCGTTGTTAAATATAGTATTGCTTTTGAAAGTAATCCAATGAAGAATATTGCAAAATATAAACCAACCTACAGGATAATCGTTTAGAATATAGTTTATATACATTTTATTCGTGGAAATTCGGTTAGGAAATTGCGATGTGAAAATTGTGCATGCAACAACTAACTTCATGTATACGATATATATAATTCAGCGCTTATCTCGGATTTGTATATTTCTGTAGATTTTGCACAAATGTTTATGGTCTGTCTGGGTGCCTTCCCCGTTCCTTCTGTACGCGTGTGTTCTTTCCGCTCTCCGTTATTCGTCTTTTTTTTTAATAAAATACGAACCAGGTGCACGAAAAAGTATCCGCAGAAAATGTGGGGATTTCGTTTAATGTTACCCATGCCATATTTAAAAGCGTTTAGACGTAGGCCACAGACGTACATACATCACTCCTCTACCGCCAACGTCGTACCGTAATCATCGTACCAAGTGTTTTGTTCAAATTGAAAACTTTGGTGAGATTATTTATATATTTTTCAAATAAAATTGTAAGTGGCGTATCAAGAAGTGGATAGACACCGGTGCAATCAAAGTTAATTGATGTTTTGATTGAATTTGTGGGTCCCGACAAATTTATAATAATAATAATCTTTATTGGTCACAATTGTAACCGAAGGGCTATCGACCTAAGTCTTTCCGCCCAGAGACACAATAAAATATAAATTGTCGCAAAATATTATACAAAAAAAAATGGCGTTCTGAAATATGTGAAACGCACATATATAAGTAAATATAAAAAATATGAAATTATAAATAAACCAAATAAAAGTAAGTCTTCTTGAAATAAAACAAATAATATATTCAAATAATATATAATTCGGCTGAAGAATGATAAATTCGTCCGGACACGGACTATCCTTCCTTCATGATGAAAGAGCCGACCGTCCTCTGATTCACATCCATAGGAGACTCCCGGTCATCCACATCGAAAATTAAAACATAAGCATGATGTCCCGAAAAGCAGACGTGTGTCTCAACATTGAAGTTCTCTATGAATAGTTTTCTCAAGCGCTGCAGCAACTTTGCGCGATTTTCTGCATTCTTCGGCGAGTTTAATTTGTTGATATAGGTGTTAATTATGTGATCATTAATTGTTATTGGCCTGTGAATTTTGTTGTTCTGAAGATCTTTAGATAGGTAACATTTCTTTTTATTAAGTGGCCTTACTTTGATGTTAGGTATGCCCGGTATGGGTTTTGTTGGCCTCCTCGGACATTTGGAAGACCATGCAGCATGATCCTCCAAGATGCATGCCATACATCGAGGGGGAAATTTATAATTTGAAGCAAATATTATTTATTTTAGGGCCTCATATAATTTTGAATCCGAGGTTCCGGAAAAGGTTTCATCTATTTGACATTGTTTTCTATTTGATTAGATGGGCCCACATGTGAATGTATTAACATCCTTTGATTTGTGGATCCTACGTAAATTTGTGTATCGAAGGACTTAAGTAAATTTTAATTTGGAGCCGCAACAGATTTGAATCCGAGGGCCCGGAAAAGTTTTTGTCTATTTGATTATATCAAATATTTCAAATAAGATAGTCAAAATTTTAATGTAATTTGAAATTTAAATTTGAGTTTGAATTCGGGGGTTTTCAAGTGTCGTAAATTAAAAATATATTATTCTTCGTCTCATGGGTTCATGTGCACACTGTACTATGATTGCTACGCCAATGAAAATAATATAAGCGTCTCCTTTACATCCTTATAAAATAATGCAAGGTGTTGATTCTATATATGTTTTCAATAATAATTTCTTCAGGTATTATTTCAATTATTTAAATGGAAATTTTTAAAAAATATGTTTAATTTAATTTGAAATGAAAATGTTTACATTACTTATTCAATGCTTTAAGT
This sequence comes from Nicrophorus vespilloides, assembly GCF_001412225.1. Taxonomy (NCBI): domain Eukaryota; kingdom Metazoa; phylum Arthropoda; class Insecta; order Coleoptera; family Silphidae; genus Nicrophorus; species Nicrophorus vespilloides. The sequence continues at coordinate 52,095 of NW_017097586.1, read as the reverse complement.
CTTCGCATTAAAATTAATAAGAAATGTGTCATTCTTAAAAATTAGTTCCTCAAAGTAATTATTAACGCAATTATAAAATATTTACAACTTGACAAAAACAAACAGTATTTATACTGAAATTATAAAATTAAAGAAATAATAAAAAAAATGTATGTATAAAATTCAAATTAAGATATTTTACAAGTAAATATTATTGTTATATTTTTTTTTAATGAAATATTTGACATTTGTAAATTATATTCATGAATAGTATACAAAAAGAACATATGATAAAAGCCTAACCGGAAGTGATTTTCGAAAGGAATTTGCATGTTAACTTAATCCAGTCATCGATAAAAGCAGAGCGTGTATACGTGTTACACTTTGTCAGTGGCTTGTAACATGTCTTGCAATGTCTCCGAGTGGTTTCACTTTTCTTCCAAGCCTTGATTAATGGCTTTGATTACTGCGTTGATTCCCTCAATGCTAACATGTTGTTCACAGCTTGTACTTCTTTATTTAACTCACTATATAAAGACATAATATTTACAGTAAAACTTTATTTAGTGACAAACAGCGTTAAACGAAGTCACATTAACATTTAACGTAAATACGTAAATTTATACCTTTTTTAGGTTTCGATTTGGCCGCGTTTATCATTAAAGTCTTCCATTATATTAAATTATACAATATTAATTTTGAAGTGTACATTAATAAATCAGTTTAAAAAATAACTTTAGTTCGATAATAAATTATTGGCGTTCAAATTGTTATTGTTGTTCTCTGTGTAAACTAAATTGGAGTTTGATGATGAAGTATATCGCATATACTGGGTAGTTAGTGAGAGTTATGTCGACGTTAATCTATAGCACTTATATGCGTACTTGATATCAGAGAACTGGTAGCACGGATTAAATTCTTAAACTAATTAAAGTTAAATTAATTACATTTTAAACTTAGAATAAATAACAATTAATTAGAAAAAAAGGCAACGAAATAATAATATCGGATTGAAGTAGCGAAGACGTAACTGTAATAGGCTCAATAAAAGCCTATTAGATCAAGGAGTTTGGAACCGTAAAAGAGCTTACGAGAAAACAAAGAAAATAACACATTTTCATGAAAAAAAATAATCGTATATAATGAACTGTATGTGGCAAGAAAATGTGATATTTCTTAATTGTTGAAAAAAAAAGATTAGAAGTTAATTCACGTTTATTGATCGTCAGAATAATAATAAATGAGTAATTATTTTTTTTAAGAACAATGATCTTCAGCATTATAAAGTATTACCGTACATCTTTTTAGCTCATGTTCGATAATACATACATGATTAATTAAGGATGTTTGATCAATCTAAAGTAAACATATGTATACGAACTTATAATGTTCTCCTAAATTCATTTAATGTATACATTAATTAAATTAACTAAATCTAGTTTTGAGAGAACATAAATAACATTATAGACATACTACAAATGAAAATATGTATGTAAAATATGAACTCATAGCAAATTATTTCAGCAATTTCTACTGCAAAATGTACGTTCCTGTGAATGTTTAGTACGTCCGAAGAGACAAATTTGTAAACAATCAAAAATTTATTTATATGAGAATTCATTCAGTTAACAATAATATATAATGTATACGTTAAGGATGTGTTTAAACATAAATTTATGCGAAACACTTTGACATGTAGATCATATGATTTCAAGAATTAGCATATTATTTTTGAGAATGACGACAAAATGTACGTTCGTGCGAACAAACAGACATATCTGAATAAAAAATAAACGTGTAAGTATTTCCAACTAACAAGATTCGGTTAGCGTACAGAAATTTCGGTATGCAATATGTACGTTAATCGATTATTTTAATAAATTTATACATTTAGTACATTAGAAGTAAAAATACGTGTAATTACATTATCGAATACATTAATTGAATCCTGTTTATGAAAATCTTTCTATTTATCATTGTTTTTAAAAATTAGAACTAAATACAAACTAATACTTAATATGACTTCCTTTGGCCTTAAACAAAAGATTTCCAATGAGGTAGAAATTTTTGCAAAAGTTAAAAAAAAATATTTGATTTAGAATTTTCGTATACATATAATATATGTATGAAAAGATTAAAAGTTCCTTTCTTTCAGTTCAATAATCAATTGAATATACGGTAATAATCAACTAGTATTGATTTGCAAATAAAAATAATGTTACATTGAATGACATATGGGCCAAAATCCGATACACATGCAACATGCACCAAGAACGTTCTTGCGGTATACTAATTGGCTTCCTACTATCCATCCATGTAGGCATTCGGATCCATAGGCAGTGCAGTCCAATTGAGTGTATTATAGAAGCTTTCCGGATCAGCATCAATAATTCCTCCAGTAACAATATTTGTCATGTCTTTGACATTCCGCTCAAACTTTGATAACAGTGTTTTCCAATTAGTACAGAGCATTTGCATATAAATAGGAAGCAATAAACAATGGACCGCCGCAGGAATTAGGTACGCCATAATACAGATCATAATTTCGATATTGTCCTGCTGGAAGTTTCTTTGATTGGCCCGAATTCCGAATTGCTCAGGTATACGTGGAACATTTTTTTTTCTTTGGGGAATCAAACGCGAATGATGAATGGTTCAGTTGATTTGAATATATATATATATGTGTATACGGCAGAGCAACTAACAGAGAAATGAAAGAAAAACGCGGCGAGAGAGGTAAAGCGCGGAGAAAACATTATTGATTTGGTTTTAAATTATTCGGCGCTGAACGAGAGCGCTATTATAAGTGAATAAATTGAGTATTTTTGTTTCCTTCGAACAGACCAACGACTGCCGCCGCCGCCGGTATATACATATACTACTCTACACATGGTGAAATATATTCAGGCCCGGCCTCTTAGGTTTTATTTAATGCGAATGGAAATGTTACATTTTATTTATCCCGCATTGTAATGTACTCGCATACATTTCCCTCTATGTTTGCGAATTCAATATACAAGCACTCTCAGGTTTGATGCTTCAATTTTACAACCGGATTCGGCTGTTCTTTCACAAATTTAATATCACAGTATTAATATCATAGTATATTTGTACATCTTATAATGTATTTATCACATATATGAAATGTTCTACCGAGAATAATTCCTGGGATTTTCCCGGGAATTTTAAATATTTTGTTTCCCGGGAAAAATAACTAAATTCTCAAAGAAAAACTCGCTATAATAAATATGAAATCAAAATCTCTTGGACATTTACGTATTTTACTATGAATAATCATTGATTTTATCTGTTGCGTTTGTAAATATCTCGTTTCCCGGGAAGTGCAAAATAAAATCCGGGAAAAGTAATTCAGCACATGTAAATAACTCCTACATCAAGTACTAGAACCATTTTAGATGCGTGGACCTGAGCTTTCGTTGTTTTTATTATTGTTTTTAATTAAAACCGCGAGTCCTAAAGTTCTCCTCCAGGCAACGATTGCAATCCCCTTAAAAATTTAATACAAGTTTTGATTAACTTTATCGTGCGGCCTGGCCTGTACACCACAACCAACACTTTTATGATAATCGTAATAAAAAGTTTAACTATTCAGATTGTATTACGACTTGTGGACGAACGTATTTTATTATTCAAAAGATTATTACAATATTCCAGGTGGAGGCAGAAGAGAGTTATAGACAACTTGGTTATGGATGTATCCTCTTCTTCTCCTTCTTTTCCTCCACCTTCGGATGTTTAATAATCGAGCGACGATAAAATATGGATTTATTTAAATACATGCTTCGCGGAATGTTCGTGGATGCTTTCAAATCAAATTCACTTCTCAAGATTCTCCACCTTTCGTATCATTATTAATTGAAGAACCTTTAAGTTTTGTGTGGAAAAGTACTTATAAATATACATTAATAATAACAATTTATAAAATATGCATGAACTTGTGGAATTACCTTATTGTCTGTATTTATTTAATATATTGTTATACTTGCAGCGAAAAGACTAATGGGCAATAGCGCTTTGAACCAGTTTTTTTTTAAAATATTTAACTGATAGGGCTTTATTCCTAATAATACATAAAAATTAATAAATAAAACTCGAAACACTTGACGTATTAATCAAATATCAAAGTAATTTAACAATTTGTTTTGGAAATATATATAGTTTATTAGTATATTACAATAAATAATATTTATGTAAATATACTTATTGCACTACTCAATTGAGAATTTTGATTTAATTTGATATTAACTCATGACTAATAGAAGTACTCTAGTACAAATTAGATGTTATTTTTTAAATATTCTTGCTGGGTAATTTAAACTTTATAAGTGCTTTTTTTGTATTAAATACGTTTCTCAAAAATATTAGACTCAATTAAACATCAACTCTGCTTCTAAACTTGAAAACCTGAAAGATTCGAATTTATTCAAAATTGAAAAGAAAGGCGTTTTTCTATTTGATTTTTAGGTTTTTTTTTTCTGTATTTTATATAATGAATTAAATTTCCCTTACCACTGAGGATTTTTATAAAATATTGATGATTAATTTTTCATTTCTTCAGTTCTTGAAAATAATATCGAATCTTCTATAGAATTATTGCTAGGATATGTTCTAAATCAGTAATCGGTGTTGGCATATTGGATATTTTTAATTTTTATGTTTAAAACAAAATAGTTCAAGGCATTCCATTTTTTGTGTATATGAATATTTCCATAGATTTTTGATAGTTTAGTTCACTTCTAAAAAGTTTGCCCATGTCTGACCTAAATGATGAGTTATTCTTATTTTTACTCGAATTTTATCATTTCATTTTATTTTTACTTATTTATCGATAAATGTTCATATAGGTAAATATGTCACGCAAAAAAAAAATTACACAAACACAGAATTATTTTATTTTGAATCTAATGCATTGTATTTTCAACTTTTACTGATATACGTAGGTAGATGTAAACATTTACCAGTATAAGTAGATATGTGACGCTTCTGTCAGATTTATATTTACATTTACCTGCAAGATCGGTAAACGTATCCATTTACCGGGAAATGTATACATTTATAGATTGTGTACTTTTACCGTGATATATTCATTATATAATGAGTGTAAACGATCACTCATCAGTTTAAACAACAAACGCGGCAACCTCGATTGATTTCTTAAATCAATATTCGTTTAACGAATAATTTGGATAGCGAATATAGGCGTAAACCGAATTGTTCAGAAAATGATTTGAATTCTTCACATTTTTTTGTAATATCATAATTATTGATGATAAAAAATATTGCCTAATACTAATAACTCAATCTTGCTATAAAAATCAATTAATTAAACCTCATAATAAATAATTTTAATAAATTATTAATATTCAATATGCAAACTGAATTTTGCAGCCACAGATTTATCTATTATATTAATATATATTTTTTGAAATTTATAAAGAAAAAAAATGTATGTGATGTGTCGTATATCAACGGTTGTCCTGATGCATATATGGTAAAGAATTTATACCTTCATACGATATACGAGTGTAACGTAAGGCAGGGGAAATCGTGATGATACATAGCACCTAGCAGGAAATTGAATGTTTGTGCTGTATGCGTGTATATATAAAATCACATTTTTTTTTCGGTTACATCTAATGGAGAACCACCAGATACACACTCTACATGCAAATCGCCGCTGTGATTTGTAATGTTGCCCACTACTACATTTTTCGTTTTTTTTTAGCACTTTTTCCAATTTTGTTTCTGTTTGTTACGTCGGCCGCAGTGAGTGGCATTTCATAAAATTTAATTATTTCAATTCGAAGTGCCACATCATAATTGTTTATCTCCGTTTGATGTGCGGACTTTTCATTTGAACCCACAACATTTCATTTACAAATATATTATTGTATTTGTATTTAAAAAAAATTAATAAATACAACAAAAATAATACCGTTTGTAATTTGTTCATTGTTACAAACTATTACATAAAATTTATGAAAATGTTATAATTTCTTAATTCACTATTTTTTATTGCCTCTAACTTTGGTTTAACCACCAAAGATTTTCTGTTTAATTTATTAATATATTGTTTATTGCATTAACGCATCTTATCTAATTTTGTTAGCAACTGACTTAATAATATTTTTTGGAGTTTGCAAAGCTTTAAAAACCGGTTACATGGATATATTTATAAAGATCAAACACCGGTATTTAAATTAATAAAAAACTGAAATTTGAAAACCGGTTTTCTAAAATCTGTTTCTCGTATAAATCCTTTTTTTGGTTGAATTTAAGATATTGATTGGCCTATTTAATAGTTTATTTGCAACTAAACCGAATATTTATTGAGAATTTATATACACTCATCATTTTGAAGAAGGTATTGACAAGGTTGTCCACTAGGTAAAAACTGCCATAATTTGCAGCATAGATCGAAAATAGAATTGAAGAAGGCAACAATACATATTTTATGAGCATCTTTACATTTTTAAATTGCTATAAAATCACTAAATAACCGAAATAAAAAATTAAATTTCTCATTTTTGAAGCTTAGTTTTATATATAAAAATTATATACATTTATTTAAATTCAGTAAAGCAAGGTTGAAAATAATCAATACAAACCATATATTAAACGAACTAAATAAAAATATAGAGCTTGAGCATAATTCTAAAAAAAATTGTACACAAAGTCTCCTTTTGTGCGGTTTATGTTTATATATATATTTCCTTGATTTGTCCGGTTTATTAGTCCGAGTATTTGTTTTTGGATTATATGAAACCGAACTAATCGAGGACTTTAAAACCATGTACAAAGTAAAACTTTAATGAAATTGAATAAAAATATTTACTTTTTTATAGAATATATGTGATTCATAAATAAATTTATGTATAGCCAATAAATTTTTGTTGCATTGAATAACTTTACAACTTATTCGGTAAGTGCAATGCATGATGAATGATGTATCAACCATAATAGTTGAGTTGATAACTGTGCTCCACAAAACTGTATGGCCCATAAATCGGGATGTTATAACTTCAAACCTGCATAGAAGATTGCGAATAAAAAGTTTCGCGCATATGAAAATTGAATCATAAACGACATTTTTTTTTATATTTACACTTTTCTTTAGAATCCTATACAGTCAATCGTAAACGAAACTACCAAATATCACACAGTACTCATCTTTATTATTAGAATTTATGATCTTTTTAATACGTAATATTTTCATATGAATATTTAAAGTTATATAAAATACTTACATTTTTAACGGTTAATAACATGTTTATACTTATTACGACGTAACTGGTATGTCTTAATTAGTCCAGTTTTTATTTAAACCATACGACTAATATATTTTTTGTAAACTTATTTACTGTATAAACTTACCCTTTTTCAAAAACAGTAAAGTAAAATATTACAAAAAAACTACTTGCTAAGAATACTTTGCTGTTAATCTTTCAAATCATTAATCTAAAATGGCATAATTTACAAATTGTCAGTTAGTATTGTACCCACTGGCGTCTCATATTGCCGCGCGAGAATTGAAGGGAAAACATGTTTTTACGATTTAAATTAAGATGAAAAAATGTTAATAATATTATAGATTTTCTTGGCATAATAATAATGATTATATTTGTTCTTTGTTTCAATATAGACTAAAGTTATATAAGAATTAAATTATATACTAGAATATGTTCATTATTATGTAAAGAATTAATATTGAGTCATGTATTTACTTGTACTCGCATAGTAAATTTAGTTAGTAGTGGAGAATAGGGAATTCGAGAAATGGTTTAGTGTAATTAATAAATTAAGTCCAGAACGTGCACGTCTCGAAGATAAGCTCCGGTCTGATTGTCAGATGGATATTAGCAACGACAAGTTGAGTATCAAATCTAACCCATATCAAACTACATAAGAACTTGTTCTGATATATTATCGTATGTGCAATTACTCTAATTGCTATCTGAGCTGTGGCCAACACGATTCCTAAATTGATATTAAACTTGTTTTTCATCCTCAAAACTTAAATAAAATTATTAATATACATTATATAAATACAGCAATTTCTGGTATAGTGAATCCGGACTGATTGAAACACTCTGCGAAGTATTCTGTATTTATTTATAATAAATATTTAAAGCATTTAAAGGATATAATTTGTTTTTTTTTGTTGTTGTAATGAAATATTATAACTTTAATTATAAATAACAAAAAAGTACATCAATTCTGAACAAAAGCAAAAAAAAAAATATTCTAACATAAATTAACAAAAATAATCAACAGATGGAACAATAAAAAATATATGTATTATTTTGCTATATAAAAAAGAAGAATGTAGTAGGAACTAGAAGGGTTTCAATCAAGGGACATTAGGTATTGAAAAAGGGATAATGTGGGATATTTAAATTTGGGAAGGATATAGGAATTTATTTTATTTGATAATTTATAAACAGAACAGGACATAAATTTGATGAAAACCTTTTGTTTTAATTAAAAGTTATTTGAATTACCTCAGGTATTTATATAATGTTTGTTAGTTAAGTGCCCATATGTTTATTAGAAAGTATAAATAATTTAATGAATACTTTAGTATATTCATTGTGTGTGGGAGGTTCGCTGTGCTCGTCACCACAACATTCCAATTCCAGTCCAAAACACATTTTAACCATTGGCATAATATAATTTGGAAGTTGTTCCAGAAACCACCTACATATTATTTCGCTTTGAACAGTAATACAAATTGAATCAGAAATTAATATAAAACATATTACTTCTATTTATAATTGAAGCTATATAATTATTAGTAATTGCCTAATTATTTTCATATTTTGATGTATTATACCATAAATATCGGTTCCGTTACTATTCCGGACTATATGAAACCGGACTAATTGAGGAACCTATATTTGCAAAAAAAAATCCGCACAAAAAGAGACTTGGTTCTATCAAGGAAAAGGGAAAACAATAATATATGTATGAATCCGTATTGATCGAAGCTGCATCATATAGTGCGGTAATTGTGTATTCTTTTTAGGATTTTTTAGAATTCTTAATGTCTGTATTAAACAACAGATTAAAGTATAACAGTTTTAAATTCTTAAGTTATTTTTACATATATAATTAGAGGTACTCAAAAAAAAAGTTTTGCAATTAGTGCGGGGAATACATTTGGCTATGTAAACAAGGCTTATAGTCTAGTTAAGATTTTCTTTTTCTTATATTCTGCAATACCATGCAAATCTCAATTGCTAAAGGTAAAAGGTAAGAGGCCGTTTCGAGCGAAGCGCACCAATTACCATAATAATTATCTCAGATAGCTACAGCGTTGTTGACTTAATGAATAATGAAATAAAATAGAAAAAAAAATGTAAAAGATATAAACTGCGCAGTTTTCAAATATGCATTAGTGCGTTTAGTATAATTATAAAACACTAATTGTTCAATTTATTTGAAGAACATTATGCATTTAGCTTTGGTAATGCAAAGTTTATTAAATTTCATGTAAGATGTACGTTAAGTGAAATCTAAATGATTCTTTATGATTATTTATAGACTTTTTCATTTAGATGAAAACAATATGTTTTTAGCTTTAATAATAAACATTTTGTTAGATTTCACTTAAGATGTACGTTCAGTGAATTCTAAATGATTCTTCATACGTAAATGATTATTTTCAGAATTCTTCATTTAGATGAAAACAATAAGTTTTTAGTTTTAGAAACGAAAATTATGTTAGATTTAACTTAACTGAAATATGTTTGCTAATAAAACTTGCGTTAACTATCACTTACAACTTTTAAATATTTGTTTATACGTACGTGATTATTTACAGACTTCTAACCAAACTAACGTACACATAATCATAGGAACAATGATATCAATCTATGTATAAAGTATATACAAAAAAATAAATTCAAAAAGGCTTCATTACTTTTTTCAAATAATAAACATAGTTAATACTTTCTACTCGTATGGTAGAGAAAGTTGTGTATTGTAAAAGGTATTTATGACAGGCTAGTTAAAATTTGTGCTGTGAATAACTTTGATGTATATGGTATGTTTTAATTCAAACTTTCTTAATTAAGAAACAATCAGACAATTGCGAAACGTAGACATATTAGTTGCAGTTTGAGATTAATTTTAACTTTCAAGTGATGTGGTTTAGTGAGTTTAAGTGCTGTGTATGACTATGATGACCTAGTAATAAAACAAACTTTATTTAATTACATTTAGAAACATAAAGAAAACAATATTTTTAGTTTTAGTATTGAACGTTTGTTTATATGTACGTTTGATTATTTACAAACTTATAACCAAGTTAATGTAAACATAATCTTACCAACGTACAATGATGTCAGTCTATGCATATACCATATATTTGCAATAACATATTGAATCAGATCCAACTTTTCCCGATTTATTTTTTGTTCTCGAGAACCGGGAAATTTAAAAATTAGAGTAATATACTCATAAATAGGAAACATAATATAATAATTAATATAGGTACAGTCATACCTCAATTAAAGAATTGCATGCATTCCATGAAATTAATTAATTAAACTTCGTTTTCATATCTAAAAATGGGAATGAATTCCTTCTTAAAAAAAAGAAAAGTTTTTTTAAATAACTAGTCAAATTACATGTAAAATCACATTTTAAAATGTTGACTGTCTATCATTTTTTCTTTTTTATTTAATAATTTCCTATACCGAGTTCTTCCTAAATCAGGATTATTTCCATTGGAAAAAATGTAAAACATTTACAACATAAATTTAGCACTTTCTTAAATCTTTGGTAGTTAACAAAAACTGCTTTTAATAAATTTATAAAATCCTCTTCATCGGCTTTTTTTAAACCAATTAATTGAGCCATATGGATACATTTCTACTTTGATGTTATTTTGATGTTATCTTCTACTACAACTTCTGGTCATATTTTGCATCAAACTTCATTAAAGCATTTCTTAATTACTTCTTTCCAAAAACTACTTTCATACAATTATGGACTTTGTTATATGACTTCGTAATCAGATGTAACTTTAAACAATAGTACAATGTACCAAATACAAAGTTTAACATAAAACACAGTTCATATTTATTTCAAATTTTGTTTTTATATAATTAAGTAGTATAATTTTAAAGTAGTCAACTGAAGTATTGGTATAAAATGTTTAATTTTTATAAATAAATTATGTTTTTGGTAAATATACATTTCTTGTCAAACAAAGAGTCGACGTTCGTGTATATTATATTAAACATTTCTAAATATGTAATAAATTTACAAACTGGAGAGCATTTGTGAACTGCAAGACAATGTCCTCAAAATACACAGACTGTGGAGTAAGGAGAATTGTTATGCTGTAAAAATGTTCGTAAACTTTCCTGTAAGAATGAATATTAAAATCGTAGAAGTGTGCGCGCAGTAATATTTAATATAAAGAAACATCGAATATTTATGGACCGAACTTTGGATAACAAATTTCCCTTTTCGTTTGCTCGAGCCTCATGTAAAATACATAGCGATCTGTTTAAAATAAATGTCCGGTTGCACGAACAAAGACCAATACGAATACAATGACTAATGGTACACTTAGTGGCAATTCTTGAAATGCACCAAGAGAGAGAGAGAGAGAGAATAAATGCGAAACTACGGACCGGAAACTTTAACAAATCTAATGAATACCTTATAAACTGTTGCAGTTAGCTATCTTCGTAGCCGATTTTGCTTGCTTATTTATTTGAAAAGCTTCGCCCAAACCATCCAGTAAATGTTTAAGATGTGCAGAGAGGAACAAAAATCATTTCACTGAAATGGCCAATTACAAATAAATCACAACTCCAATAACGTAAAGTTAATATTTCGCCAACATTAAATCATTATAACTATAGGAAGTGGTGGATGTGAAAGGGTCATTTCGTTATTATATTTTATTTGATATTATTGGCACAATCAGTGCGCCAATAAAGCAGTTACACGTCGACCTTATTAACGTTTTTTTGTTGTTGTTGCTGCAGTTTTGTTTGCTTGTTCGTAGGTTTGCTTTACGATTTATAGTGAGTAATAAAAATTCGAAATCGCTATAAATTAGTTATAGCCAAATAAATAATTAGTTATAAATACAATAACTTTTCGGGCTGTTAATATTGCATTGGAAGCGGTGGACAGGCTTTATTAATCTCCTGGGAAATTGACAACAAACCATCATTGCATGCTGTGAATAAATAAATGCAGAGCGTCAACCATTCCTCTCTCGCTCTCTCGTCCACTCCCCAACTTCGTCAGGTTTGCTTTGGCATACATACACATTGCGCTTTAATTGAATTTACATAATTTTATTTTAATTGGATGTAATTTTTATTCAATGCCACCCGACGCTCATGTTTAGCATAATAATGAACATTACGAACGTCCGTTCCGTGGGCAGATTTAAATTTTGTTACATTTGCAATTGCTGAAATATGTCTTCAACAACGGAAAAATTTACCTAAGTACAAATTAAAAACGTAACCGAGTCCCACTCCTACTATATACGCATGCACATTGAGATTCAACTATGCGGGGAATTAATTTTGCATTCTACCCTACTTGAACTTAAGTAGTCCTAGAAGTGGCGGGACCCTTACTGCCCCGGGTTAAATTCCAATATTATTAACTATTTAACATGGAAACAGGGTCGGCTTTGCACCCAGATATTACCATATTTTTGTTTAATATCCTATTATTTGAATATATGATGATACATGTAAAGATTTATTTAATTTTTGTGTATATAATACATTTTATTAATATTCAGTCATAAAGGAAGTAGGCGAGATCCTTTCTTCCATCCTCTTAGAGATAATTTATAAATTCTTAACGTTTTTTTACAACCTTTCCCCACAAAATACGCACTTTCTATCGATTTTTACTTATTATACTTAGTTAGTAATCACTTACTAAATACATATAAATAAATTAATGCTTTTATTTTACAGGTGGATTCGCCGGGTTTATTTTTACAAATTCCTTATAAATTATATCTTCTAACTATTTTTGAATCTATTTACAAAATTTTCTTATTTAAACACACTTCGAGAATTATAAAATGCTTGTTTTGCATGTTCTAATTAATATATGGACACCGAATCTAGTTTTTGAATTAAACACATTATTTATCGAAAAGTGATAAAGAGAACTTGGTTTAAGTTCTAAGGTTAGTTGTAGACATAAAAGTTTTTTTTTTGCTATAAGATCCTTTTGTAACATTCAATTCTTTTCATACCATATTTTCGAGTGAATTCTCACTACAAGAACACATGAGTAACTTGTGCAGAATTGAATTAGTTTTACCAATAGTCTTAGCCTGTTTTTATCATTATTTAATATTTCCTACTGTTAAAAATACATCTAGCTTCAATTTACATTAGTTGCATCCAGCATTTTTATAATTTTAAAAATAATTTCATTTAGAATGGCAAAAACGTTAAAATTGCTTACATATCAAAGCAACTGTTCTTAAATTAGGCAACTTATAAAATAACAACTATTTACTTATTGACGTATTTTAAATAAAAATAAAACATTATTAGTGAATTTTTGTTTTATTTTATAGCTGTATTTTGGTTGATATAAAAAATGTTTCACATATTCTTTTTATATTCTACTTATTATTAAGTACTTAAATAATTACCACTGAAAATTCAAACTATTTTAGATAATTTAGTCAATATTTTCGACTATTTTTATTTTCATCTTTGATTCAATTAGAAATTGTAAATTAATTTTGTTAATAATATTACTGTTCAATAAATCATAATGCAAACATTTTCAGGCAACAATGTAAAACAAATTAATTGTTTGGTTTGGTATATTTCTATAGATTTTCTGCATGACAGAAATTGTAAATATATAATATGTTTACAAAATGTATATAGTTCATAATATAATAGTTCAATGTGTTTACAGTAAAGTCAAACAACTTCTATGAACAAGGAAAAACAAATATGTACAATAAAATTGCATTGTTTGTAAACTTATTTTCAATATTTATTGAACAGAAAGAGAAACTTGTAGTCTATAAGTATTATAATAATTTACATGTTTTTCATTGGCTATATTGTTTAATATAATTGTTGCAATAAGTTTCAATCTATTAATGTAACAAAGAAAAGGATTTCATTAAAAAAAACTATGATAGAAGTTAATATTTTTAGTTGTCATTATTATTACATTCATTTTCAATTTTGAAAATTAATTTTGGGAATATATGCAATACACACCAGAATTATTTCAGTCTGTTGACTTTATTCCCTATAGCACAGACTTTAATCTGCATATTCAGTGTTCGGTTTTCAATTATTATTACCAGTATTGGAGTAATATGCTAAAAACCTATGTTTTTATGTGATTGCATAATGTCATCAGTATAAAAGCCACTTCAAGCGATTCAATTTTACAAATTTAATTACTTATTTTACTATTTCAATATTAATTTGATTGATTTTTAAATATTAATATGTTATGGGTAGAATCATAGTTTTAAATTGGAAATTACGTAATTTAAATATTAATTGAATTAATCAATTAAGAAATTATAATGAATCTAGAGATGCCAGTATTTATTTTTTTTTAAATCTTTTAAGTTTTTATTTTGTATATTCTACCAATATCTGTAATTATTACATTATTTGTAACTGGAAGTTATTTATAAGATTGGCGTATCCCGGGATTAAAAAATTCTTGGACACCGTGGATTATCTCGTAATTATGTCGTTGCGGAGTCTTAGAGGGATTTATGAATATTTAATGCAATATTCTCAATTAACTTTATTGTATACATCGGAGTTTTATTGAGAAGTCAACTATACAATAATTGCTCTCATGGATTATTAACTACGAGTTACATTTTCCTCGTAAGTTAGTATTTAGGAAGTAAGTGCTCTTCGTTCGGCACTCCAAATAAGACTTCCTCTGAGTCAACATTTTCTTGTTTTCTATAGTAAAATCGTTTCTTATTATTAAAATTCATATTCATTCCAATATAATTTTCATCAAACCTAATATGAAATCTTTCCAATCTGCATACAAAATTTTTAAATCAAAATATTACTTTTTTTTTATTGTGATTAAAAATTTATTGTTCCGAATTTGAGAATGACACGAATTACGTGAAACCAATACATGGCACAATTATTTCAGTCTGCTGGCTTTATTCCCTGCAGTGGTGGGTTTAATCTGCATATTCAATATTCTGCACGCAATTATTATTACCAGCATTTGAATAATATGCTAAATATCAATATTTTTTATGATATAATTTCACTGCAAAAGTGTTGTTGTCAATTTAGACCAATAATTTTCAATATATTTCCACTATTCTATATTTAATTAAACTTGATATACTTCTTATACTACTATTAATACTTGTTTATTGCAGTAGTATATGAAAATTTTTAAAATTAATTTTTTTTTTTAAATATATTTATATTTAATTATTTTCATACATTAATTAAAACCATATGTAACACTTCGATTCTCAAACTTAATTTGAACTTATTTGTTCTTATATAAAAGTGATATTATTGATTTAATGGAATTTATTTTTCAAGGTATAATTTTTTTGAATGGATATGATTAAATGTTCTATAAATATTGGAATATCGTCTTCATTATTTTTTTTCTCATATTGGCGTTTCTTTTCCGAATTGCTGAGATGCGAATCTGGCGTTGTTTGATCTGTGTAATGACCTTCCGCAGGGAATAATTCGCTGATTCTATAGGAAAAAGATATTCAAGTTGATTTTAAATAAAGACAGCAGTCATTAAATAAAATCAAGAATACAATATAGATTACGAAATAAATATTATTTCATAATATTCCTGACTATTTGAAACTGGACTAATCGAGAAATTACATACAAATAAAGGCATTATAAAAAAACAATAAGTTTGTTGTTCAAATTCTTAGAATTTATTTTTCAATTTAAATTTTGTTTATTTTTGGACTATAGTGAATCCGGACTGACTGAATCAGCACTATGAGAAGCATTGCTGTATGTCTTTAGAATTAAACTGACGAATTTGAATATACAGTCAGCGTTCTGTACATTATATTTATATTCTAGCACGTACGAACATACATAAGACAAGTACTTAACGCACTTTAAATATTATTTAAAAATAATTTAATAAATACAAAATTAAATTCGAAATGTCCGACTGACATAATTTTGCTTTAAGTGATTTGTATACGTTGGCCAAGTAAAACTGTCATAAATAGTTATGTACGTATCATCGAATTATGTTAAAATGTAAGTTAAGTGAGCATTAACTGTTTTCATATGAATTTTGTCCATTAATTAGCTGCGAGTCATGAATACTAATAAAAGTACTCTCACATAAGTCAACAATTCTAATCAACAACTTTTGTCAGTTTTTCATTATTTATACCATAGATTATATGTATATATAATTGATATGTTTGTATTATCTTGAAAACAATTTATCTTATTGTAAAGAAGACTTAAATCTAATAAAAGCATTCTTACGTTCTCACATGAAGGATATATGGGAACAGAAACTATTCGCAAATAAAACTCACTGAAAGGTTTCATCCTCTCACTTGAAAATAAATAAAAATAAATCTAAATACAGTAGGATTAAAATAATTACATTTTTTTTTACGTTTTTGTCTAAATTATTTGCAGTTTCAATGTTAATTATTTTTTCATTATTCTTGAATATTATAATACTAAATTTATTAAAAGATAGAAATTCTATGAAATTTTCGGTAATTTTGACTGAAGTCATAGTAATCAGTTAAATTGGCCGCAAACACGCTTATCCTATCTATCCTATTTCGTTTTTGTACGAATTATATTCGTTAACCGAATATATCCAGTGCATTATGCTGTATTGAGAGTATTTTAATAATTTTATTCTTTAATTACAGAAATATCTGTTATGACAATTTAAAAAAAATATTTTTTGATTATACAAAATCATGAAAAAATACATTTTTCGTTCAACTTTACGACATTTGTGTACTGTAAATAAATTAGTTAATAATATAATTAGTCTATTGCTCTTTTCATGTTAACGAAATTATAAAGTTATATACAAATTGAATGGACTTTCAATGAAATTACATTTTATTGGGTTCTTTTAATTAGGTTGTCATTTATAGTAAAAATCAAAGGATGGATAGAAATGTGCTCCATACTTCGTTAAGAGCCAGAGGCAGTTAGTTTATTTGAGCGCTACCATACAAACTTTATGTAGGTAAATAAGTTGTTCAAGTTAAATAAAGCACGAAAACGTCTTTCAGAAATTGCTGCTTTTAATTATATTTCAAGTTTAGAGAGGAAATGAGGTTGCAGAACCAAACTGCAAGCGAATCGAAACATATACGAACGCACGTACGTAATTTCACTTAAGAGAGGTGATGTGTCCTCATAGAGGACGGAATTTTCCATAACCCAAAGATAAGATTATTATAGGAAAAAGGTATAAATTATCTTATTGAACTGAATCAAATTAAAATAGTTATAAATCACGTCGGGCTGGCATAGTGGGCGTAGAAAGACTTGGACAGGCCATGTATCAAGCTAAGAAGCTAATTATTAAAAGTTTCCACCCTATCCTCCCCCGATACGCGACCATTATTAAACTCCAATTCTTTATCTAACAACGGGGGGATAAAAGAAGGCTTTATAATAAATCGTTTATTGATGATCGTAAACCGCATTGTTCGCTGTTTAGTCTCTTCTCCGAAATTGACTTCTTATATATATATATATATATATATAT
>NW_017097586.1:0-34306 GCF_001412225.1 Nicrophorus vespilloides | reverse complement strand
TATATATATATATATATATATTTACATGGGCTTTTGCATCCTCTCTCACTCACTCTATTTATTTATCACTATTTCTATCTCTGTTTGCTTTCACCTCTCTCTAGATAATTATCCTTGTTGCCGAATTATAAATCTCGGACAATAGGCGAAACTCTATAAATTGTTATCAAAGTGACTTAGATGGATGGGTCTCACATGCCTTTGTGTATTATTGGGAATGTCCACCAGGATTAGTTGAATCCGGATAGAGGAAATAAGGGTCAAACTACAGCGCATATGGTTATAGGTAAGAGGTATCAGGAGGATTCCCCCCTTTTGCCTGTAATACCAAATTTATTGAGAAAGATTACATTCGGAACAAAAACTCTCTGTAGGATTTTGCTGCTCTCTATCTACAATTTACAACATTATTTATTACATTTACACTATTATACAGCATAAAATTCAACTCCGAAAATACACAATATTCATTCTACTTTATAATATTACTATACACAGTAATACCTCGCATAGTGCGACTTCGAACAATCCGGATTCACTGTAATACAGTTTGAAAATTTTAACCGAATTTTTTTTTCAAGTCTCCTTTGCGCGGTTTAAAAATCCTCGATTAGTCCGGTTGCAATACCAAGGTATTTCTTTATTTATTCATATGTTGATTGTATAATATCCAAATACATTTTATCAACTATAATTAAAGATGCTAAAATACTAATGAGAAATAATTATGAAAATCTAATTGCAAAAACAAAAAGTAATGTAATGAGTGAAAATCACGTGGATGAGGTTGAAACTAAGATTATATTATTTTATATTAGCTCAATTAACATTACTTCTGATAACGAAGCCTCGATATAACAAAATCCCCATTATAAATTGATTCAAACATTAAATCAGGAAGAAATTGGTTTATTTATATTTTATTTTCTGCTTTAAACGTTAAGCAAATTAATAGAACTAAAGGATGAAATGAGACGATTAAAACCAAAATTGAAATAATTGAAAGTTCTTGAAAAGAAGTTACTAATAATTGTAAAAAATATAACCAAAATTAGTATTAGAAGAAGAACAATCAAGAAATTACATAATTCAATCACTAGGTTTCGAAAATGTCGCTGTTATTCCTTTTTTAAAGCTGTAGAAGATGAAGAAAATCTTGAGGACAATAAAATGAAGAAAGAATTGAAGAAATTCTGAAGTCAAATTCAATTATTCCCTATAGATAATTGTTAAATTAAAGAGAAAAAATCTCTAAAAATTAAGTTTTGCTTAATGAAGTTTTTTCGAGGTATGACTATATATTTTAGTCACATATATAGTTATAATTATAATCGTAATATTTAAAAAAATAATTTAGGTATATATATAGCAGATATATCATTTTAATGAACATATATTTATTTTGGAAGATATAAGAAATATTTGTGATGTGTTCTACGACAGAAGAATTTCCTGTTCACACATCATGGGACAATCAATTGTGTTTTTCAAAAGGTGACAGCCAAAGAACGACAATAATACGGAATAGGTCTCAAAATAGCCATTGTCAGATATAACCAGGATCGATGATAAATGAAATGAAATGCACACTCGACCAAGAAGTCCACAATGTGACACTAAACTCAGTCACTTGAAAATGTTACAAAAGATAAAGTATACGAACTATTTATTTATTTTAGAATTGTGCCAAAAAAAAATACAAAAGAAAAATATATCAATAAAATGCAAGACGCCTTTAAATAATTGTTTTAAAACATTGAAATTGAAATAGTCCATTCTATTGTATTAAAATTTACGGTGGGCCTGATTGAACCTCTAGCCGGGCCGCATCTGGCCTGCGGGCTGTAGTTTAACCATAACTAGTTTAGAGAATTCCTAATACAGTGGAACCTCACTTAACGAGCATTTAGCTTAACAAATTAAATGAATTGTAAGAAAAATGACTCGCTTAACCAGTGACGATGAGAAAAGAAGTCCCGGATTAACTACTGCTTCATTATTTTTAAAACTTGTGTACACATATTATGTATATTTTTGAATATGTTTCACTATACGAGTAAAAATCCGGAAATTTTGAAGTGAATTAAACTCATTATGCGAGGTTCCAGTGTTGAAAATATCCAATTATTAATTAAATATTATATAAAAGTTATGATTTTTTTGTTTTTTTTATTGTTGTTGTAAAATTATGATATTTAACTGAATTGATTGATTTTACTAAATTTTGTAAACAGTTTAATTAACAGTGCAAAAAAAATACTGTCGGTATGAAAATAATTGGTAATATGATACATCCAGTATGTATTCATGTTTACATTCCGAGCGAACGCGGAATTAAATCCGACGTAAACTCGTATTACGTTACATTTAATTAAAAGTTTTACTACAACTAAATAGAAATTTGAACATCAACCAGTATTTTCAATATTCAAGTATTTAATAATTACTTACAATATAAGTTTATATAATTCTCTCAAATTAAATACAAGATAACTTTATTAAAAAAACATATTTTTAAGCAATATTATTTAATGCGAATGCGAGCTAAAATGTTTTATGACATATTTAATTATTTTTTTTTATAAAATGTAAAACATTACATATAATTCTGCTTTAATATTAACTCTTTTATTTTATTTTATAATAGTAAATAAATTTTGTACGTTTCGGAATAATTTCATATACGAAAAGGATTAAAAAAAGGATATGAGAGGCAATTAGTTAAGGCTGAACAATAGAATGTTTCCGAATGTCTGTGTATGTTAATTTCATATGGAATTAGCGAGTGTAAATAAATATAATTAGTTATTTAATGAGATTTCCATCTCGCAGAAATATTTCGCTATTCCATAATAATAATATTTCTCGTGAATTGTACTGCACGAAGTTATCCAACTGAAATATTAATTAATTTTAAGTTTTATTACTGCTCATATAAAACGTTCGTCAGGACCAAACGTAAAATGCTCTTCATCTGTAAATAGTTTTTACATTTTCGTATTATATCCTTTACGTTAAATCAATTTTAATAAGATCTAAAGTCTTTATGATGACAGCTGTCACTTCGACACCTATTTGGTCACTATGCACTTACCAAACATCCGTAAATGTTATAGAAAAAGTTTTATTGAAAAGAACATTGCATAATTCTAAATACTCTAAATATTATCTTTATACAAATCAGACAATAATTACTGTAATTTGCTCTTGAAGTATGAAATTTTGTACAGCTTTGACACATGGTGACAGCTGTCACTTCGCGACTCATTAAATTTAATGCGACCTAAATATGTGTCCCAAAAAATTGGTTAAGAATGGATACATTTCATAAGTACTTGGCAAGTATTCGTATATGTTATCGACAAGTTCTATTGAAAAAACATTGCATAATTCTAAATAATCCAAACTTTATACAATTGAGAAAATAATTCTTAAAATATCGAGTTTCGTACAGCTTATACTCATGATGACAAATGTTATTTCGAGATCCATTAAATTTAATGCAACTTACTTTTAGCTTAAGACCCATAGGTTATACATTTCATCAACACTTTTATAGAACAATTTCTATTGAAAAAACATTACATAATTCCTAATACTCCAACCTTAATCTCTATACAAATCAGGCAATAATTGGCATATTAGTAGTTTAGTACTAATATAATCCAATTAGAAGATGGCTTCACGAGTCATATCTATGAATAATTAAATAATAAATAAAATACTAGTTTATGAACTAGTGTAAAAATTCTAAAAAGTATTGATGTAACTAGATGGTCTTACATATATGAATGAGAGCAGCCTAAAATAACATTTAATCAAATCCGTTTGTCGTTGATGTACTTGGGCTGTACAATTCGGGCATACACATTTTGTGTAATGTCCACGATCTTTGTTCTGTGCGTTTCATCCGTCCCTTCAGCGTCGTTGATTTAAAGGCTTTCATATTCGTAGTCTCCTGAATAGCATTTTCGACTAAGTGGGTATTATACGTCCTCATGTCTCACCGTATTCTATTACTTATTAGTCTATTCAATCCCACATAATCCAGGGATCCCCATCAAACGTTCATTTATTGTTCTACCGCACGCAGAGTTTGTTCACTTTGTTCCACTTTTAATGTTTCCGTATTTACTCAACTGTTGATGTTTCCCGTTTTAATTATTGCCTACAATCAAAATAATTTAATACATCGAAGGTAAAAGAAACATTAGTAGATAATATTAAATCTTCTATATAAAAATGTAATTTTACTTGATACAAAATTTTAAATTAATTTATTTACTGAAATTCATGCATTTTCCACAGTAACCAACTCGATAATTGACAAGTAACGTCTAAAGTTTTAATATATTTTAGTTTCTTGTATTTGAACAAATAATTGTATTTAACTATATGTTATGATTATACTAACTTCTAACTTAAACTCTAACTTATTCCTTAAATTGTTTTATTAAGTAAATTATAGCAATTTAGTAAACCTAAATCTTTTGTAGTAGAAATAGAAAACTTTACATAGAGATCACAGATGGAGAGGAGATATTTTAACCGCTTGATGCTTAGGAATTCTTACACATTAAAACTTCTCCACTTTCTTAACTAGGACCCTTGAAGATCATAAGCATTAATTTTGCTACACTGGGTTTCCTTGGACAACTGCAAATTATTACGCTATTGTTATCATGTCGAAATAATTCCACTTTTCTTTCCTCAAACCATAAATAAATTTGTCTTAACCTATCCAAGTACTATCCTCACCTGACCTTGCTTAACTTCGTTGTTCAGGTTTTGTTTTACAACGTTGTATAATCATTACCTAACTTAACACATCTTAATTAAATCCTTCTCAATGCATTATTATACATTACAACGTCTCCCCTTTCTTAACTCTTACAAGCATGCCTTTCGCTATACTGGATTTCCTTGGATATCTTCTGACTATTACGTTGTTGTCATCATGTTGAAATTATTCCACTTCATTTTCCTCAACCCTAAACTAACCTATCTTAACCGATCCAAGTACTATTAGCTTTTGACCTTGCTTAACTTTGGTGTTTTAATGAAAACGAATTTAGTTTTCAACGTAGTATGATCATTACCTAACTTAACAGATTTTAATTCAATCATTCTTCTCAACATTCCTACACATTAAAACTTCTCCCCTTTCTTAACCAGCACCATTGACTCTTACATATATTACTTTCGCTATACTGAGTTTCCTTAGATAACTTCAGACTATTACATTGTTGTCATCATTTTGAAATAATTCCACTTCATTTTCCTCAAACCCTAAACTAACCTGTCTTGACCTACCCAAACACTATCTTCACCTGGGCTTGCTTAACTTTGTTGTACGGATGAAGACCGAATTTATTTCTCAATAAGATATGATCATTATCTAACCAAACACTTCTCATAAACCCTTAACCTAAAGTAACTTATCCACTTCCGATCATGCTTAATTTTTGTGATCTTTTTCAACGTGATATAATCATTACTTAACCTTAACACATCCTAATGCAATTCAACATAAAAAGATTAATTTTGTTAACAAATTGTTTGAAATTGTATTAATTCATTTTGCGTTTTTTTTTTAATTATTTACTCCTTTCATTCATTAAAATCATAAAAATGCAACTTTTGTAACAGTATTAATATGAAATTTTAGTTCGAACATATAAAATAATGAAAAATACCACTGAAGATCATCTGAAGATTTGTGTGGAGTGGTGCGTTGTAACGAAGCTACTTTACTAGGATTCTGTCAAAAAAAGTGAGTTATTAATTGAAGTGCATAAATTAGAAAATCGTGTACTGGCGTCACTGTGCAGGAGACGAATGCCATGAACGTCGGAGTATGTATGCACAGATTCACTGTGCTTTTATATTCATTATAAAAGGGAGCTAGTGTATGTATAAAGGGTGCAAAGTGCTTTGTTGCACCATTATTCAGCGACATGGAACTGCGCTCGAGACACGTGATTGCGGAGCGTCGAGACGCCACCCCTGCGGAACGTCCGTACGTAACGTACGTCTTTAGCAATAATAAATCATTTCGTGGACGTTATGTGGATGTGTGCAGGTGACCGCGCGGATTCCGGTCTTAGGAAAGGGCCGATCGATACTGCCTGGGCCCTCACACAACTACCGACTACCACTCCAATAAACAATCACCCAACCCCTGTCATCGGCTTATTGTCCAACAGGTATTAATATTGGGGCGGAAGGAGGGTGGTGGCAGCGCTGATCGCCTATAATGAAAGCTGAATTATGACCTGCGCCCCCTCTGATCCAAGGTCGCGTCGATTTAATAAAAACAATCGGTGACCCGTCTACTCCGTCTTCCAGCGTCACAGCTACCTACCATTGGCTATCTTGGATAAGTCCCCAGGCCGCAGGGGGCATAAACAGGGTGTCTCCGAATGGTCTATAATACTTTATCTGCATGGAAGGTAACAAGGAATGATAACGCACCGGCGGGAACAAATATCAAGGTGCCGCATTTCACAGAAGGTTTGACACATATGTATAAGGGTGAGATGGGGGTGATAGAGAGAAGGGTGGGATAAAGGGAGAGAGAGTGTGAGAGGGCGAAAGGATGCGGAACCCGCAAACCGTTACTCTCCTGGGATTACTTAGATTCCATGCTCCGTGTCAGAATTCAATCAGAGAGTGCGGCCACCCCCGGACTTCCCCGGAGGCTTTCAGTTGGACGTCATGACTTTACCACTTTAATGTAGGTAGAGAGCATTACATGTCAGATATCATACCTGTTACTGTTCCTCGCAATATTGCATGATTTCCACAGAAACTTTCCACCAATATCCGAAACATTCCAATTCCTCAGACGAAAATATATAATGGATTATGAACAGTTTCCAAGATTTACTGCATTATCAAAGTACAAATTACCCAGATGATCATAACTTCTGCAATTTTGCGATTCTACAATAATCAATATTTTTGTCTATGGTTATTGCCAGTATAACTAAATCCCATACGAAAACAACCTTATAAAACATAGAATCAATACAAATGGCTAATGACTATGGGCTTCTTCATACTATACTACTTTATACGTGGGACTTTAGTAATGTTTATGTCCCTACGCACTAGACTTATCCTTCTTCGTATATCGGTTCATTAAAACGTAACAACAAAATATGTATCCTTGAATCCTAATATCATTATTTTTTCGTGGGCCCTAAATAATCCTGTAAGCCCTATAGTATACAAGTATATATGAAAATCAAAAAACATTCCTTAAAAAATATACCAAATTTGAAAGTTAGACAAAATCACTTTTCATTTTTGACATAAACTCTTTAGACCTTGATTTTATTATGTACTTTATTAAATTAATTAAATCAAATTACATTATTTAACACGTAACTAATATGGACAAATAATTAAAACACAAGTATTGGTCAAAATGATATTAAATATTAAAAAAATAGAATAAATTACCAATCAGTCTGTTGTTTGTGCATGTATAAAATATTTTATTATTATTAAAAGTTAATGTAAAAATCACAAATAAATAAATATATAAAAATATAACATGAACATATCTGGTAAATAATAAAGAGAGCAAGCATATAGTAAAATAATTAGATTCATATTTTAATTAATTTAAATATATAATGATTTAATATATGTATTATACAAAAGCCTTTGATGTTTTATTTTTTTGTATATTTATTTGCGCTTTTGTGAAAAGTTTTATGAGGTTCATTGTAAAGGCTACTCACCACACAATATATACTCGACTTCTAAAAGAGTAAAAAATCGACTTCAAACGACAATTACTAACGGAATGTTTTAGTTACATTTTGTACTCGCAATTATCAAGTATCGTATAGTCATTTAGAGTTAAGAGTCAATTTAGATAAGTAGACAATTTCATTCTAAGTCGTAATTATATAAAACAAACGAAATGGAAAAACTATGTTGTCAAATGTAGTCTCCTGTATTTTAATGTAGCAGAAATAAAATTAAAAGTAAATGTCGGGTGCGTCGGCTGCAAATAACATTGGAAGCGGGATGGACAAAGGAAAAAGTTTAAAATTGAATTGAAGCACTCGCAGAATGTTTCTGTATGAAGGGAGAGGACATAGCGGTAATTGCAAATATGAAGGTATATATTTGCTCGTTTCCTGAAATTCCCTCCCCTAATTGTTTGAGTTCGGTGCAATGAAACAAGAAATTAGCAGCGGTTGAATCATGTCCAACAAACCGTCGAAACATGTGTAAGTATAAGTTGTCGTGGGGCGCGGTTGGAATCACAGCCGCCCCCGGTTCCGACTAAACCACCCTCCACCTCACCTCACCCCACCTAAACTACAAAGACACTCAGATTATTGCGATATGCCGTGACCGCCGAGTGTCGCGCAACAAAACTCTGCCAACCCCCATCCGGCTAACACCGTCGAACAAACCACCATCCCCCAACCCTCTCCTCTTGCTCGCTTCGCCCCAAATGCCAGAACAACCCCCGCAAACGTATAAAAACTATACAATAGGGAGTCAGGACACCCCAGAGCCTAATGATATCACACCGGTGCCCCCCTTTTGAAAAGCGCGACACAGAGGATAGAGATTACAGCCGTTTACAAATAACACTCTTCTACCATTTTATATTTTTCATTCCGACCATGCTTATATCTCACATACATTATTATTGAATATGTATGCAAATAATGCTGCGGTTAACATTTACTTACGCTAAAATCTTTATCTTAAGCTAAAATAATGTACAATTTCATTTAATATCAGCCAATTATTTCAATCGGATTTTACATTATGGAATTACAATATCCTATGTTTAATTTTATATTATCAAATAATTATTATTATCATTTAGTATTATTAAGTTATTAAATTATTTTTATTACAAGCTATTGGTCAAAATGATCCGGTTGTTTAATATTGAAAAAATTGAACAAACTATTAATTCTTATTATTTCATTATAACTTCATTTAAAATTGATTTTGTTGCTCAAAACAGTTCCACTTTGAAATTCAAATATTGATGATATTTGAAGAACTTATAGAGTTTTAATAATAATTTTACAAATATATTGATTTTGATATATAATTTACTTAATAATAAATAAAATAAATGATACAGAGATTTAGCGAGAAATTTAGCAAATTTGTACAGAGCTTGTGTAAGTGCAAACTATTTGTCTGACTTCAATTTTCTTTTATGACATCATACACACAAGGTACAGTAGATTTTGTGACAGACGCGATGTGAAGATGTCGCAACTTGATTTATGTTTTAAAGAAAACATTGTAGCGAATGTAACGTACATTGGCTTTCCTTTAGTTGAATATTTCTTATAACTCTATAGTATATTGAATTGCAATATTCTCTTTTCAATTTATAAAGAATTCTATATAATAGAGTATTTAATTGTTTTGCAAGTAAAAGCTTAAAAAGTTTATTGATAAATTAATAATTTCACAATTATGGAAAAAAACAGTTGTACAGAATATCAAAAGTTGAACAAAAAAAATTAATAAATACATAGGGATAATTATAATTATCCAGTTTTAAAATGTGACAACTCCCATCTGTCAATGTATGTAGACTAGTTACAAAATAGGTAATACATTTTTGATATTTCGTATGTGACTTGTAACAGAGGCAATATTTATATAAAAGGTAGGTGATGTACCTATCTTGGTGGAACTCTTGATCACGTAATTTGTTCTCATTAATCACTTGAATTGAGGATTATGCATTATTTGGGCTTTTACATATAAGGATATTTCGTTCAGTTATACCTCCAAATTTCATACTTTACTCCTGAGCTGTATCTATTCCCTTCTCTTTCTGAATTGACTTGTATGATCCTTTAATCAGTTTCATTTTTAGTTTCAAAGTGTATGAAGGCTCTCAATTGCCTTCATACAGTCTGAAAAGCATCATGATATTTATAGGAACATGACGATCTTCTGACACACATGTGATGAAAACTAATCATTCTTCTATTTCAGCATTGGCTTTGTTAATGATAATCTATCAATATCATATTTTCAGTGTGAATACAGAGGTTCTCAATTACATGAAAATCTCTAGTATACTCTTCTGCTTTGCTTGCATCAGTTTCAATTTTTCAATGTGTTTAATATCTCAATTACAAGAAATATTTAATACAGCTTTAATGAAGATATATCTGTTTCTTTTTTTCAGTCTACATACAGAAGCTCTCAATTACATAAAAATCTATGGTAAACTTATCTGCATTAGCTTTCTTAATAAAAATCTATCAGTTTAATTTTTTTCAGTGTGCATACAGAGGCTCACAGTTACATAAAAGTCTATAGAAAACATTTATGAATTGGTTTTTTGAAATGAAAATCCGTCGGTTTTATTTTTCAGTGTGTATACAGAGGCCTTCAAATACATGAAAATCGTTAGCAAAAATACGTAAAGAAATCAGGAAACTGTATGATTATTTAAATCATTTAATCTCGATCTAATCCGCCGTGAGAATGTATTCATTAAAATCGTAATTGCATATAAAAAATGGAAAAGAAACAAGAAAAACGAAACGCACAAAACAAGCACACTATATTTCATTTCGCTGCATTTTACGGTCGAATAAATTACTTCAAATGTAATTCGGAGGGCGTAAAATTCTCGTGTGCGGTTCATTTACGACTTGAGATGAGCTCGAAGCGTATGTTTGAAATATTTAAGCTAAACTTATAAAAGCAAAAAGCTCGACGAACCGCACTGATAGTAAACACTCTTCATAATCTATTCACCTGCGCACGTAAAAGCTCCGACCTCTACTACGTTTTTTTATTCTTTCCTACTACTCGTACTCTTCTTATATTTCTATCTCTCTTTCTCACTGCACCTAAACTTTGGGTATTAGGGACTCTTTCTGAATTCAATACACTCGGAATTAGATCTATTGGTAGGAGCAGCGGCGGGAAAAAGAAACCTGCAGAGAGATAGTTGCGTTTTTTTTCTTTCCTTCCATCTCTAGCCGTATCTGTCTTTCTCTGCAGTGATTCGAGCAAGAAGCTGGTAGATTTTTATTTATTTTATCTCAGTCGCGAAATCTTTTTTGGACCACTATATTTCCTCGTGGGATTTCCTTATGTATGTGAACGGAGAAAAAAAGTAGGCGGAAAATCCATTTCAAACCATAGACCTCCTCGATGCGCTCATTGCTTCGATTTATGTACTCCAATTTCGAAATGCTGCAGTGCATAATTATCCGTTGGAAACGGGAACAATCGGAGAATTCCCATCTGTTCCCTCGTTTCAGCATCATATTGAAATCAAAATAATTAGAACAAAATATTAATTGAAAAATAAACGTTTTACATTCAGATTACAGAAGCTTACGAAAGATAAAGTAAAGAGTGATGACTTGTACCAATCGGACACACACGAAATTTATGGACAAATTGTTGCATTGGTAACCTTAGCCTTGCATTGGCCCCTTAAAAAATATAATGTTTTTTGTTATATTCATGTGTTATCCAATAGAATCAGGGGTGGCGCAGGGAATTATTTTAGGACCACTGCTTTACCTTCTATACACGGCAGATATTCCTAGAACTATCAATACTACGACTGCAACATTCGCTGATGACACAGCAAATTTGGCATCAGATGAGAATCCAGCAGTAGCATCCGAATATCTACAGGAAAATTTAGATAAGCTACAAGAATGGCTTAAAAAATGGAGAATAGCAGTTAACGAAATGAAATCCGTGTATATCAGATTCACGCTAAAGAAAGACAACTGTCAACTGTAGGACTTAATGGACAAGATCTGAAAAAAGCAACAAAACTCAAATATATAGGCATGCATCTAGACAGAAGACTCACCTGGAAAGATCACATTCAGACTAAGAGGGAGCAATTAGGATTAATGTTTAGGCTTCTAGGGAAAAGGTCGGAATTATCCGTGGAAAATAAACTACTTATATACAAAATAATACTGAAACCAGTATGGACGTATGGTATCCTATTGTGGGGTGCGGCCAATAAATCGAACATATAAATTATACAAAGGTTCCAATCAAAATGCCTAAGAAATGTTATTAGGACTCCAAGATCTTCAAATAGATATGGTCGGGGATACAATAGCAACATTTAGTAGTTGATACCAATATAGACTGAAGTCACATACTAATGTTCTAGCTCAGTGATTCCCAAAGTGGTCTATATCGACCCCCAGGGGTCTATAACAACCTGCAAGGGGTGTACGACAGCGAAAAAAATATTTGGGGGTCCATGAAATAGATTTCAACATACACTGATATACCTATTTACTTACATTATACTATCTTATAATATAAAGACATATACATTATTTATAAAAGTACCTATGAAGTAAAAAAATATTATATATTTTTATAAAATTGTGTAAGTTGTAGGATGTAGGCATTCGCTTTGTGGTCGCAATACATTTTGAACTTGTAAAAACCCGCACTTAATGATATACCAGTATCATCTTGTTATGAGCATTCGCGCATTCTCAGAGCAAAGATCTTAATAATTATAAAAATGACCCAATATAAATAATAAATTTCCAAACAATCAATATCAGATAAGTAGGGTGTCTACCTATGGCAAGGGGTCTACGACACAAAAAAGTTTGGGAACCTCTGTTCTAGCTATTGGCCTACTCGACAACAGTGAAACCACAAACAGGCCAGAGCGTTGCAACTAGATTTAGTATATATATTTCAATCATCATTATGGTAACTATCCACTGGGAAAGATTATGCATTTATTGTAAACCGCGATCATAAATTTACTCAATGTTCACATTGATGAACAGATTGTGAATAAAATTATACGACATAAAAAAAATAATATTAATTTGAATAATTTTCAATTATATTGTCGGACGTGAGTTGTACAATTTCCTGTATAACGTTTTGTAGGAAACTGGTCTTCCTGAGCACGTTTTAGTTATGAAAGTTTTTATCGTTTCTGGGAATATTTTGTCCGGAAAAATTGATAATAGAGATTAGGATGGGAATGGTGCGATGAGAGAGTCGGATAAAGTTGTGGGGCGGTAGGAAATAAAAAAAAAAGAACGTCGGGAAGGGCGCAAACGTTAGGAAGATACGGTAACGGAGAGCTCCAGAAGCGAGATCATGTCATCACTTTACACCGGAAGTGGAATTCCGAGTGCAATTATGATGGAACCACGGCACAAGATACCCGCTTTTGATGTCCGTGACAGCTTGACGCTGCCGCGCCTCGTCTTTGAATAAAGAAGATCCTGAGTAGGAAGTTCGGTTAAGAAGACGGTCTTAATATTAATATTGAATTATTGTATCACGCTACAAATTATATTCAATCTCTATAAGTTAACAAATCAATAATAATTATATAATTATAAGTTCAAATATTATTATACAATTTTTAAAATTACATAATTATATTTTTATTGTTTATAATTACAATTACGGCACAATTACGGCTTTAATTAGTCCAGATTCACTATCCGGACTATAGTGAATCTGAAAATTTTACAACAAACTATATTGTAATTGATAAAAATAAAAATAAATTCTAAAATTACTAAATAAAATTAACTTTTTATACAATAATGGATGGGATTTTGTATGTATATAGTCAAATCTATTTTTGTGCAGTTTATTTCCATATTTAGCTCCTCAATTAGTGCGATTTCAGACAGTCCGGAGGTATTGCTGTAATCTATTACTTTTAACATTAAACAATGTATAAAAACACTTCGACTTACGACAATAGTTGTAACATGAATTTCTTTATTATTGATTTTTATAAAATTTTATTTATATTTTATTAAATTATTTTTGCCGTTAGTTCGAATGGTCATAAGTTGAAAATTTACTGTATTAATATAAAATGTTTAAAGTATGTTTAAATAATGTATACAGACAATTTTCGACTTACAAAAATAGTATATTCATATGTATATTCATTTTTCCGTAAGTAAAAGGTCGTAAATTAAAATATTGTTTAAAAACCGCTGATAATTATGCATAAACCCAATTAATAAATATGAACACAAAAGTTATATTATATAAAATGTATGTTTCTTTAGATTAAAATAGAATTCTAAGCAATAGTTAGTATTAACTGATATATAGTTAACAATTCCTTTGGTTAATTTATTCCATCCTCGCGCAAAGGATCTAATTCCTCTCCTTTTCAGATAATTCAATCACATCCTCGGCTCGTTCTCTTTCTTTTGTGCGGATGTCTACAGTAGTTGCATAAAGTTTTCCAATTCATCCTCTTCTCCTTGTGCACATCACAGTGGCGTAACAATAAATCAGGACCACCTACGGAGCATCATAGGAGGGTCCCAATCTAACGTACAGAGGCAAAAAAAGAACAAACTTTTAATATATATTTTTTTTTTGTCCTAAAATACTGTTTAATCGTTTAGAAAACCATACAACTATATCAACACAGAATAAAAAAAAATATATACATATAATTTGTCAAAGAAATAAATCGTAAATCATGTTTTCTATTATAAATTGTATGTATTTCATGAATTTTATACTACTTTATGGCTACTTATTCTATAAATAGTTCAATAATAATTAAATTTTTCAAAACAAGATTTTATTTTGAAGCTTTTTTAATATGATTCCAGGAAATTCTCAAAAAATATCATAAAATTTAAAAATTGTACAGTATGGTAATATGATGTTAAAAAATTGTTTCATGACATTTTCCGTATATATTTTAGCATTGTATGCTCCAGAATTATGTGTAATAGATATGCCATGAAATAAACCTTGAATAGTGCGGGTAATCGGTTCTAACCGCACAAAAAGGGACTTGACTTTTAGATTTTATTTTAAAACCGGACTGTATTGAATCCGAACTGATCGTAACCGCACTATGCGAGATATTGAATTAATATATATGTAATAAATTTTCAAACTATCATAAGTTAAGGTAAACTAAATATGTTCATATATATCTCTAGTAATTGAACTGTGACCCCAAAATAAACAAATATAGGTGTGTTATCATAGGAAAGCCTATGTGAAGAATTTATTGATTATATCAACGAATACTGCCTGCATGAATTGTCTTTGCGCATATTTTTTTCTTCTATCTCAATGAGAAAATCCGATGACCTGGATTCCTTGAATTTCAAGGAATATGGTCGCACAACCAGAGTATAAAGATATTGAGTAGACATATTTCTTCAAGAACATATTAAATTCAATCCTACACTCCATATACCTGGTTGTTTATAAACATTGAGTTTCTTATATTGATTTCTACAAGAATTCTTTTTGTTTATCTTTTTTGTCAATTATTAATTATATAAAATGAATAAAGCTGCTATTTATATTATATTTATTAATTAATTTATTAGAAAACATAATCCAAACTGTAATGTATTGCTTTTTATGATTTCTCTTGAAAAAATAATGACTATAAATCATTAGAGCTATAAAATTATACTAATAATATGATTACTTACTTTAATATAATTTGATTATTTTGTACCGTTATCAATTAGAATCTCAGATATAATTTAATCTGGGATTATATATAATTACTTTGGGATTAATTTTATAATTAATTATTGTATTGTCAATTTATTAACGATTAATATATTATAAACTGAATTTTATAGATGAAGAAGATCAAATAGTTAATATATATAGTTTGTGAACTTACAAAGTTTATACTTTCACAGAGCTATGTACCTAAGTGAATGACTGAATGAGTAATAATTATCAAAAACAACATATTAATTAGTTAAATTTGGATTGTGTTTAAAGGTTTAATTTACTCATATAGGACATCCTAATACCGGTAAACAGTAAATATTTAAAATAAAAACCGTTTAACCGGTATTTTTTTTAAATTGACAATTACGTGTCTCTAAATTACCGGTTAAGCGTTTACGGTAATGGAAGTTCTATTTGTATAGCAACAAAGACAATTCTGTATAGTGTACATTATAAAATTGTGGGCGTCTTTAGCTAATCTAGTATTTTTTAGTGATCTTTTATGTGAGGGTCTTACTTTATTGTAAAGTGTATTTCGGGTCAAAATGATCCGTCTATAGTAAATACGATCTTGAAATATCATCAATATTTGGATTTCAAAGTGTAATAACTTTGGTTTCCCGTGTACCGAAACGGAAAAAACCAGTAATTCTGATATCCAGTACGCACCACACTAATACTGTGAAAGAAGCTAAAAAAAGCTCTTATCATACATTTTTATAATGTGACTAAAGCAGATGTGGGTGAATTGCCCAGACTGTTTTGAGTAATAAATGATGTCCAAAACGTATATTTTTATTTAATACTTGGGTCATTTTGACCCATAGGTAGTACTTGTGTTTCATTTATTTGTCCGTAGCAGTTACAGGTTAAATATTACGATTATAATTTTTATATATTTCATAGTCGTAAGGTTAATTACGCTTATTTAGTGAAGAATTTCTATTATATCATTTATCAAATAAATGACGAACAATTTAGGTCATATGTATATAATATACGTATAGATAATTCGATATTCTTGAAACAATTTATAATATGCTCGTTGATATGAAAGGTATAATAATTATTGGATTAGTTAATGCTAAGGGTCACTCGGGCATACAGGAAACTCCATCTCCATTACACGTAGTGCTGATGTTGGGTCCATGTTTAATAGATACTTAATATTGAGTAAGGCTACCGCATAATTGATCGAGTGAGATTGATAGAGTAGTTCTAATTAAAGTAAGACATGGGACATCTTAAATTTGGAGCACGCCACCATCTTCGACCAAAGATGATCCAATACAGTTAAACATCCCCAAGCAGAACTTACATCAACATTTCCTCTAACATCTCTATTACACCCACATTTTTTTTTCTCTTTCGTATCGATCCTGCTTTCCTCGTACTTCTCTAGAGTCTATCAAAATCCATTAAGCGATCTTAAAATATGGCGACACACTCTTGAACTTGTTTGCAAGTCTAATGCGTGTATCCGCATTGTACGCGTTTTCCTTGTATCATTCATCCTCCGGAATATGAATACACACAACGCACATAATAAAGACCTTACGTAAATGTTAAGGGAAAAAATATGACCAAGATTATGTAAATCATACTATATAAAAAAAAACCCTTGAAATGCTTCACGGTTAGTTAGCTTTAAATACGCAATATAATTATTGAAGTTCTAAGAAAATATTTCGTTTTTCTCCTTTTATTTTGATCCATTTTTTTTCTGTTTGCAGCTTGCGGCGTATCGGAAATTGCGTAAAGGAAAATGCGACAATATTTCGATCGAAGAATAATTGCGTTATCTTATTGTTGTATCGTTCGCCTCCCAATTTGTTGGAATTAAATCAACTGAAAGGTTTCAATTTCGTTAGACCTCGAGCAGCTCTATTTCCTAACCGGTTTGTTTCTATTACGTTATTTGCTCACATAACAAAACAAAAAATACACAAGTTTTGACGCGTTAAATTACAGGTCGTATATTAATCAATTTTCAGTTTAGTTTCCCCAGTTCGGAATAATAATTGAAACTAGTAAGAAGTAATTGTTTGTAGTTTAGAGAATAAAAAAAATATTATAGCGAACGCTAATGAAATAACCAATAACGCCGTTAATGAGCTGTCTGGGAACTTCTCGATCATTTTCTTCGAGCACAATGGGATTCATTAATTCTCATATTTGATTAATGTTTGGCTTCGATGTACCCGACAAGTCGTTAAATGTGCACATACTTTTTAAACGGGATTAACTCGAACGTTCGAGTACCATAAATATGAATTAAAAGTAATTGTAATGCTTCAATGGATAGACAAAAACAAGAAAATGTATAAAGAAAACATAGTAATTAACATTAATGTGCATTACATGACAAAATAACAAATACAAAGTTAAAATTTAAAGAATTACCGTATTCCTTTACACTACAAAAAGTATAAGATGTGCCACAAATATGAACTTTTTTTTAATAAATAAATTCAAACATAATTATTTCCAAATGGTTATTGAAAAACCGAATTGTTCGTGAATCGTAACCTCATTTCCTAGTGTTAATAATTGAATATTTTCTTGAAATCCAAATGATTAAATATTAAAATCTAACATTAATAAATTTAATTTATTGCATATATAATCCATAGTCTATAAACAAAATTTAAATCTTAATTGATGCTTAAGTTTTATTAAAAAAAAGTTATAAATACATATTAAATAATATCAGAAGAATATTTTTTTGTTACAACCCAATAAACACAATAAATAGGTCAATCATCAACATAAACTCTGCTTTATGTTGAAAAAGGAGAGTTTATGTTGATGATGTAAGTGGAAGGTGGTGAGAATGTGTAATAACTTGATAACTTGAACCGAGGTATATTTTTAATCTATATTTTATGTTGCAATCGTATTGTTCCAGAACCGAGGTTTCATTATATTGTAGATTATCATTTTATGTATATTTGGACCATACTACAAAACAATTCCAAGTTAATTTTGTCACGTAAAAGGTGCGTTCTTTTGATATGATAAATATCCATTTTCATCTTGAATATAGTAATTATGAATGTGATTCAAATGCTTTTTTGATTGATAACTAGAAGTTTGTTTCCCTAATTTCATAAGCTAAGTAGTTTTTACGTGAAATACAATTAAAAAAATAGTTTCATCAAAGTAATGCATATTGGAAGTTTACATTACTTTAACACAACTACTTTTTTTAATTGAAGTTAAATTATTATATCGCGTGTTGAAAGTGACAACAATAACAAATTAATCACATTTTTTTATAATCAAGGCTTTTCATGCAAAGTTTTAATCTCTTAATTAATTACACACATTAATTGTATGTATTTTTAAATAGTTTATATATATAAAAAATGGTATTATAATGTTTGTATAAATTTATAATACAGTTATTGAAAATTTAAAATTAAAGCCTAAAAATTCACCAACATATAAATGTATAAGAATTTTATATTTTTTAATTTCAAAATGTAATA
This sequence comes from Nicrophorus vespilloides, assembly GCF_001412225.1. NCBI lineage: Eukaryota > Metazoa > Arthropoda > Insecta > Coleoptera > Silphidae > Nicrophorus > Nicrophorus vespilloides. The sequence continues at coordinate 15,296 of NW_017097586.1, read as the reverse complement.
TTAATGAGTAAAGTAATTTAAAATAACGAAAACTATACACGCAAAGATTATAAGAGATTTAAACCAAGAAATTATTGAAAATCATCCCAGAGAATTACATTATGCTAAGTATCAAATAAACAATAAAAAATAGATCTAAGTGTAGTAATGCAAAACTAATTGGAATCATAAAAAATATTTATTACAAAGACAAGTTTTCTAACATCACAAAATATATTATTATAAAATGCTTTAATAGTAAACAAATCAGTGATTTTAGTTTTGGATTTGTTTTAATAAATTAATTCAGTTATCAATCATAATTAATACTAAAGTTAATTGAAAAATGGATTGTTCAAAATTTAAATTATTTGTTTAAGTTTTAAAATGTTTTAAAATCAATATAAAAGAAAACGAATATTGTTTCTTACAGAAATATTATTAAATATTAAAATAATTACAAATATTTCTTGTTATTTTATTATTATTATTATTTTGGAAGATAAAGGAAATTAAATATTCGTTTTATTCATTTCTTATGTTCAAAAACCTATTACTGTTTCTAGAGAGAAAATATCCAATAATACGGTTAGTCTAACATAATAGTATAATATTTTTTAATAGTTCAATTTCATGCAACATTGAACAACCAGTATTTTTTTAAAAACAAAATAAATTTAATAGCTTACTTTATTCAGTTTGATCATTTTATTAATTCAATAAATATTAATGAAGGTAAATAAAAATACCATAGTTAATTAACTAATTGGACTTATAAAATAACATTGAATTACGTACTGAATTGTATTATTTTATGCATTTATTTACAAAATAAGTAGAAAAAAAATAGACTAATTATAAGTTGAAATTGGTCAATGATGTCTCATAGTACAAAGCAGAGATTATTCTGTGGGCGAGAGTTACTCAATCTATTGACAAACGTGAAACACAATGATTATGCGGTATACAAATGTTTACATGTTTGCAGTGCGGATTGAGGTTGGAGACTAACTTATTACAATCGTATTATGTACTCACCGAGATATTTCCATTTTACTCGAAAATAAACCGAATCAAATCCTATCCCAACACGACGATTTGCTTATTGTTTAGTTATACCTTTATCCTATTAATCCACAGACAAATAATATCATAACACAATCGTAAACTATCACAATAAATTCAACATTATTACTTTTGTTGCACATTTGATTGTAATATAATTTGCTTCTATTCTTTATTTATATAGAAGATATCTTAAATTAATGATTTTAAAAAATACAACTTATAGAATAAATATAAAAATGACATAATTACTAAGAAGATTGTCTACATAGAATTTTAATATCAAACTCTGAAAGTTTGACAAATATTATAAAACAAATATTCATTAAATGACAAAATTAAGGCTCTGATATGCAATTTATATTAATTTTTAATTAAAATTAAGTTTTAAATTCAATCCCTTTTGTAAAAAAATAAGTCATAATATGTGTGTATTATAAAAGATACAAACTATTGCAACAAATAATGAAACCATTCGAAAATTCTAAGAAATTACTATAAATGGTTTATATACATATATTGGCATATTTAAAAAAATATTTTTCTCATTTAAACAATAATTATAGATTTAATTGATTAATTTATAAGAAATAATGCAAAAAAGTAAATACAGAAAAAATTAAATATACAAATAATCGACAACCAAATTAATGAACATTTTTGAGTTTTGGATCATGAAACTGAATTTTTACTCAATTAAAACTTAGTTTGTTTTGAAATCTTCAAACCGGAATACAGTGAATCCGGACTTATCGTAGCAGAAGAATATTGCTGTATTAATTAGTGAAATATGCCAAAAAAAATATAATATTTTTTCTATACATATTCATTAGGCGATTAATAGCAGAATGGTTAAGTTGCCCTACAGACGATCTAGTGGGCACAGGTTCAAATCCTGGTCAAGCCAGGCCCTTTGTGAGACCTCTCGGTGCTTGCAGCAATAGGGCCATCGTAGGGGGACAATAGGGGACATAAAAAAATATATTTATTGACGTAATTGAACAAAATTTTATGAAAATATCATTGTCTATCAACCAAAGTTTTTCTGCAAAAAAAATATAATTTATTGTTAAACTTTAATTAAAAAAAGACAATAATTCGTTTTCAGCATTATTTCGTGTGGTTGTTTCAGCAAAAATTACGTCCTTTTCAAGCATAACTCATTCGGAACAAAAAGTCGAGCAGATGTGAGAGCAGAGCAGAGTAGATCAGGGCCCATCGTGTCAGCGATTGTCTTCAAATTGCGGAGCGCGAAGAACCACTAAAGGGAAAACGGGGAAAAGTGGAGTTATTTCCTCGGGAAGTAAAGCGCGTTTCGAGTGCGTCGTCGGATTATTCGGAAAATTCAGGCGCCGGGAAAATGTTTGGATAAAGTATTGCCCATTCGCGCGAACTTCGGAGAAACAGAATCGCGATAATTGGAATTACAACATCAAACAGAATAATTACCGAACACAATGATCTAAATGCATGCTGTTTTCGATGTTTGTTAAAATGTTCAATTGAATTGGTATAAAATTAAATGTTTTTATAGACAATTTAAAGCTTTTATCTGAATACGAATATTTATATTTATTTCAATTGAATCTTAAAAATAATTTGTGTCAAGAATTGGATAGTTACGTGAAAATTAAGTTTTTAAAATTGTAATAATAATATTTCTTTTTACAGTTATAATTCAACGGGAATGACTGAGTATTAAAAAAATATGATTAAATCGGTCCAATCAAAGAAACTAGTTTCCCAGACCACTTATTTATTTGTTTGCCTATTCTGAAATATTTCAATGTTCGCCGCTCGTCTGAATGGTAATAATAAACGATCAAGATTTATAATTGTAATTTTCAGTAATTAATTGGCCTCTGAAAAAGACTAATTACATGTCGTTTAGAACTAAAATTCTGTATTGGTTGCAGCCATGCATACAATTTTGCATCTCGGGAAATAACTCATTATATTTGTTTAGTGTTAATTGAGATTTTAATATAATTACCTACTGTTCTGGTAAATAAATTGTTAACTTATTTGTATTAATACTGGAAAGGTTTTGGAAAAAAAATCTATGACATGATAATAATAAACGATCAAGGTTGATAATTATAATTTTGTGCAGTAATTAAATGGCCGGAAATAATGCATGCAGACCTATATTTGAATGGGCATGTTTATTATACCAGTTACAAGGTAATATATGATCACGTTTAAACAATATAATAACATGTAAGTTAATTAATTACAGTGCATTATTTATGGCTAACGCTATGAAAATTTAAATGAGAACATATTAGCGGAGTAGATTATATAACAAAATGGTTTTCAGTCGACATTAATCGTGGCTAAAACCGGTTTTGCAGCCAACAAGTGAATTGAATCCCCCGCGAAACCCAGTAAAGTGCATTTATTTGTCGCTCCGCAGGAAGTGATTTCGTGTTATCGAACAATAACGACGTTTTCAAATAGAATGACACGTATTGGTCATGGCCGGAGGATTGCGGTAAGCTTTAAAATAAGGCGCGATTTGCTGACGTACAACATTTCCATGAACTCGAATATGCACTGTGAAATGGGATAATACATTTTGAATTAGCGGGGAAACCAATATTTCTAACCATAAATTAGTGTAAATTATGCACGGCTATTATACGCGCATACGAATTACTGTGTACCGAATGCGCAGTTTTGAATACGGACAACGGCGATGTTTGATATTCGAAACAAACTTATTTACACAACCCAATAAAACCAATTAATTGCTATAATTACAACGCCGACTAACACTAATGCAAACACGAGTATATTATTTACTAGACTGTTAAACATTATATACATCAGGCGAATTAATTATATTTTGTACATAGTGTAGAAATCTACAACTAAATTATGATACTATTATTCTGAAATACAAATATCAACTTTTGAAACTTAAAAAAAAACACTTTTGATAATTTTGAAACCATTGTGAAATTTCAAAAATACCGGTTTTAATATGATATAACTACAGTGATTACTGGTTTTACAAAAAACCGAAAAATTTCGAAAATTTGCAAACCGTTTTTTAATTCTAAAAATACCGCTTATATATTTTGTATAAATTAAAAAATTTATTTTTTTAAATTTAGAAATAACGGTTTAACATAATAATTATGCATGTTTTGATTTAAATAAATTTTACAACTAAAAAACACTTTGAAACCGGTTAAGAAATTCAAAAAAACCGGTATTAATATACGAAGTAAAAATAATAATTTTAACTTGAAATTGTTTCGTCAATAGATATATTACAGTTAAATTAATCATTATACAATAATTATATGTATAATGTTTGATATCCAAATCCACAAACTAATTATATTATTCTTAGTAGATATTTTACTGTAATACTTTACAAATATACAATGGTAAATGCGAACATTATCTTATAAGTTTGATTCACGATAAAAAAATTCATGCTACACTTGAATCTTCGGTATTTACCAAACATGAAGTTCTAATCGATACAAGTTGTTTATCTACAAGGTTATCTATAAGCTGCTCTCAATGTATGTTATTTGCCTGTGGGAAGCCGCAAGCCACTACATTATAGAAATTCTCTAGATATTCAAAGCCAAACTACATATTGATATTTCAAGGATGATCTTGTATACGTATTAAAAGTACAAGTGAAATTTGAGCGGATTTGCACTGTTTGGTGAGGTTACACGGCTTCCACAGAGACGCACGCCACCGTCGAAGGAAACGCAACCTTCCTGCAATTAATCTTTTCCTTAACTTCCACCAATCGATAACTTCCCAAACACTTCCCGATTGAATTAATGGTGTATTTTGTTTTTATTTGAAACTTACTTTCCGTCGAGTTCCTCCAGAAAACGCATCGTTAAAATTATAATCATCAATTAATCTCATCGCATTTTTTTTTAGATTTAATAATAATAAATAGTAATTACATCATTTTATTTTACAGCCATTATAAATTGTATCTGTTTCCTTAAACCTCGGTTTTCGAACAATTCGTATTATGCATATAAAGCAAAAAAAAAACATCGCTTTCAAATTTCGATTCTTCAACAGCCAATCTACTAAGTAAAATGTACAGTAAGTATAATGAATTTGGTTTACGAACAATCTTGTGGAATAAATTATGTTCAACAACCAATAGTCCATAAATTACAAAAAATATTTAAACGCACCGAAAGGTCAAATCAAGTATTTAAAATGTTACGGTTCGGTTTTCGAACAACATTGAGGATCGAATTATGTTCGACAATTACAGAGATTGTTAGTTATTTCATAGAATATCTATGAGAAATAATTAAACTATATATTTATCAAAATATTCATACAATAAAATAAATCTAATTTCAACTCTTAGTTTCATATAATAACAATTTTTCTTATTAATAAATACTAGTACACAAAATAAGCATATACATTTGATTATTTTTACCTCGGTTCTCTTATTATGAAAATAAAAAAAAAACGAATAAATTTTCAATTTTGGCCTTTCAACAGACTAAGAGAATATTTCTGGTTGTATAATATTTTCGAACATTTTTTAGGAACAAATATAATATATTTAATATATTTTAGAAAGTAATTGGAGTGAAAAATGTAAAAATTTATATTTTTTCTTATTACTAAATAATTCAGCCCGGCGCATCCATCATATTTGTAAATCTTTTGATACGTATGTGGATATATGTTTTCTTCCATTTTTATGTACAGTTCAAAGACAATGGTTTGTAGAAAGGGAGGAACACAAACATTGAAGATAAAGTAATTGGAACAAACTTCGGATCAATTTTGTAAATTAAAAATAACGTCCTTTTCGTCCGCTTCTCTTGCATCCTTGTCATGTAATCCTTTTTATATTTTCTTAGGTCGTGTCGCTCATCTCGAGTGTTGACCTCGAGTTACAGTCTTGCTGTCTTATTAAATTAGCCTTCTCTATTTTATTTCGTAACTAAATCAATAATATAAATTAATTAAAATATAAAATACAACAAGCAAAAGTTCATTTTTTTTTTCATCTCAGTGTATAATTGTAATTAAACCTGAAACTTGTAATTAAAGATAGAAATATGAATGGAAAGTGCATAATTCTAAACAAAAGGATTTTACTAAATAAAGTAATCATATGAAACCAAACATTTGGAGGTAGTTATATAAATTAAATGTGTGTAAAGTTGTATATAATATTTATATTACGAAGATTAGAATTAAAACAAACGTCATTTTATATTAAATAGTAAAACATAAATATTTTAACCAAGAAAAAAAATAAATATAAATATAATAGTGGACCATTGAGAGACATGAACAAACATCATTAAATTTAAACTGATTGAACGAGATTTCTTCGTAATACAGACCCTCAGGACTTTCGAAAAGACTTCATAGAGATACATAAATATGGGAGCTTTTATTTCAATTGTAATAATTATTTATATAATAGAAAATTATATGATAGTAATGTTAGATGGAATTATTTCAATTTGTTATAACTTTTAGTAAATTATTAAAATTAATGATTGGTAAAATTTACTTGATGCGGAAGCTTTCATTTTCAGTAATGAAATCCTAGTGTCATCTTAACCATTGCGTAAAACGTAAATCTTGTCAGCATTTGCGTTCAAAATGTGGGTTTTCCAGTAAATTAACTATCAACAAATTTGTCTTTACATTTCCTGCAAATAACCTCTTCTATAGCTTTGGCCTCGTCTTTAATTTGGTGATATACCATAGAGCCTGCAATATTTTTCAGACATTTGGACTTTTAGAGTTACTATTTTTTTAAATTGAATGTTTTTTTGTTATTTAAAGTTGAATGCGTTAAGTCCATATATTTTTATGTGATTTCAAATATTAATAAGTTATTTTCTTTTAAAAACATATGAATTCAATAAACCTTTTAATATAAAATTGTTCATATACAAAAAAAAATATTGGGTCATTTTTAAAACATATATTTCACATTTTCACAAGAAAAAAATTAAATTTCTGGAAAATCGAAAAAAGTTTACAATTGAAAAACTAGGGAAAAACTGAAATTTATATTTTTTTAGTAACTTTTGACTTAGGTAAAATGAGTCATGCATACATTTTCAAGTGAATATTAGGAAACAAAAAGGATTATTATAGATTGAAGTGGGTCATAGGTAAAAAGACAGCTGCGTATATAAGTTCTAAAACTGATATCACTTGTATCCTCGATCCGGCTAAAAGTTCCCCAATATTATATGTTTGATTGAAGGTGACAGGCCAATATCAAAACTCCGTCTGCGGAGGAGAATAACATCAAACGAAAAGCCTTACGTAATTTTCTGCGCAATCAGTAAGCAGCGGCACGCAAATTTAATACACAGAATATGAATGAACATAAATTGTGCTGTGATCTCACAAACTCCCAGATGATTTATAAAGTAGTATACATACACAAACACATAGATATTTGTGGATATATTTTATAAAATGTCTTCGGTGCAAAAACATCTAGTTCATAGTCTATGTAGGATAATTAAAATTCATAGAGGCTGTAAAAGCCTGATTATAAATCTTCCGGCGTAGCCGTGGCCAAAACCGTAGACCCAAACAGGGCCAGGACCTAAGCAACACGCAGTATTGATTTAAAAACTTCTAAATTCCGGGCTTACTGTGGAAGTCCGGAAGTTTGTAAAAACCTCTGACACACTACATAGTTGCTGTTTTTAATGACATTATGTCTCTCGTCCGTCTAACAAAAAAACGGACACCAACTCTCCATACAGATTTAATTAGTGTATAAATAATAATTCCTGTTGTTTCCCAACAATAATAATGAAAAATTCAATTAATTATTTGCAGGAGAAAATTGGAAAATGCGTAACTCTGTTTTATTTTATCTCGTTTTTTTTTATTTTTACATTTTTTTTTGGAGCTCAAAACAACGGTGATAAATAATTTCGGGGCGCTTCAATAGCTGTTATCCCCAAAGGATGCGAAGAATAAGCCAACAAAGCCGTAAAAAAGAATGTTCGCGAAAAGAGCATTTTGAATACATCCACGGTTTTTTTTGTCTGTGTATCCGCTGAGCTCCCGATTAATGGTATATAGTATGAACAGAAACCTCATTAAATACCGACATCCTAGTTAAATAATGTTTATTTCAATGAGTGTTTTCTGTTTTGCTTTTCTATAGAGCACTCAATTATGTAGTAGGGTAACATTCATAGTAGACCTAAGTAAATCAAGAGAAATAATGGCACTTGAGGATAAAACTGTAATTAAACTAGTGTGTATAGTTGTGAGTAGTGAAAGGCAATGTTTGTATACTAGTCCTAATAACAAAAAATAATAAATAATTACATTTATAAAAGGAAATGTACATTAATTATGACAATTTACATTCGAATTATTACTAGAAAACTTATTATAGATAAAAAAAAACATTTTTTTTTAAGTTGAAATTTGCTTAAACTTAACTTTATTATTATATAAAATATAGAGAAAAATTGTATATATGTAAATTTCAAATTTCACTATTTAATTCATGAAAATTTGTTGTGACTTTAAATTTACAATCATCTGTCAATTGTTTAAAATTAGCCTATAAGTACACTTTGATATTGTCATTTAACCATATACAATTTTTTTAAAAATATTTATAACAAATATTGACCGTCGATATAATTAAGAAAAATATTAATTGATAATTATGTATTATTAGTACAACACTTATTATATATTACATGTAAGGTATTAACGAATACTTCAGTGAATGCACTTATTATAAACGTTTCTACAAATTAATCTTTTAACTATTAGCTTTGAAGTCATATTACATTATTTTATATGCGTCTACAGTGGCGGATTAAGTATAATTGGTGTCACTAAGCAAATAATATTTGGGGGCCACAAAATATTAACAATATACTGAAAACATGAATATATTTTACAACACTGTACGAAACTGTCAATACTTGATGGCTTCAAAGCTAGTACACCCTAGGCACGTGCCTCATTGCCTTATTTGGTAATCCGCCACATGTATGTCCTATTTAGATGCAAAAAAAGTTTGGTATATCTTTGTTTGGAATACGATTCGGAACAAAGCCCAAACAAGTCGTAATAACATTGTCTGGTATGATCAAATAATTTAACATTTTCAAAACATCATGAGGAGAAAGCGGAATCAAAAATTAGAGATTTTAGTAAATGGCAAACCTGATGCTCTTCACTCAAATCCAAGCAGAAAGAGGAGAAAATTAAAGTTTGTTAAATTTTCATTTATTTTATCTAGTTGGTTTTGTATTTACGAATTTTTGTATTAAATACTGTTTAAATTATTTTATACTATCCCATCAATGTAAAAAATGCTAATAAAAATAGTTTTTTTTTCATGGGGATGAATTAATCATTTTTTATGGGATATAAGATGTTGATTATATGTACATATTTTGTTTTCCAACATTAAATGTTTTCCAAAAATGTTTGTTGTCCAATTTGTTTGCTATTCGTCAAACGAGTCTCATTAATCAGTCCATATTATAGAGTCTATTGATTTATACAAAATTTATTGGAAATATAGTGCATCCATTTTAGCTTCAATATTTTCTATGAGCGCTTGATAATTAAAATGTAAACATTTTTTAGGCTTATCCTGTTTCATAAATACAAATTAATTAGATGAGATTTGATAAAAAAAAGATAAATGAAAAAAATATAAAACTGTGAAAAAATATATCCAGTTTATGAAACTATTATTACTTATAAAAGATTTAATAAATATTGGTGTGCTGGGTACAACTCTCAAATATATATTACACCAGAATTGTGTATATTAGTCTTCCAAAATGGGATTATATTTGCATTGAGTATTATCGCTGTTTGTTGTTGATTGCGTTGCATAACTTCGGCATAATATTGCACTTGACTGAAATGAATTTATGCGCGTTGCTTTGCGGGTATCGCATAAAAGATATTTCATACCGTCGGCATTAATAAATTACTTCTTTGTTGCGCGCATCGCGCGGCTTCCAATCTATTTCCTTGTATTATTTTCGTGTTATTCCAACGAGCCGATTCGCACCGTCGAAATGATTATACGCAAATGTATAAATCATGTACTTTCTAATTAAAAACTTTTCAATTTTAACTATGCCCCCACCGGGAAAGTCCCCACGAAGCGGATAATGAAATGCAAACTATAAAACGAATTAAGCTCTGAAATCGCTTTCCGAGGCCGGATTGTGTGGGCGGACCTGATTGATTATTAATTGGATCCGCCGCTTTATTTCACGCATTTTAACATTTAAATTATTTTAAACTGAGAATGTGATAGATACACGGTAGACCACAAAACCTTTATGTATATACTATACCAAATGTGAGCAATTGCTGTTCCGAGAACGGCATGCGGCTCTTTGTTGAGTCAAGTGCGGCTCCGATTAAAATGTTTGCGTTTGAATTTGTATAACTATGTGTGACTCTTAGCATTTGCTAAATACATTCATACCAGATTGTTATTTTTACGTAATTGCCAATATAAAATTACGAGACAATTCTCACATAACATTTAAATGATTTCATTCCATGACTTGGAGTATTTTCATGTAACGAGAAACATACTTTTATTTAGGTCATATTTTCATGTTATATTGAAAGACATGAAAAATAACTACTGCAAATACAAGACTTATATTTATAATTATATACATTGAATATACTGAACGGAATTAAATTGCTGAAAGGTAAAGCACATTTTTTGAAACCAATTCAAAGTTAATTGAATTTTACTACCGGAAAGGACTTTAAATGTGTTTAATATATTTAAAGTAAGTAATAGAGTTTTTTATGCAATTTTTACATAAATGTTTTTATCTCGTAATATCTATTTTATATAATTAATAACATTGCATAGTGCAGCTTCGATCAGTCCGGATTCACTATAGTACGCTTTGTACATTTTTAAACAAACTCGATTAGGGCGATATTAAGTAGTGCGGGACATTGCTGCACATAAAATTTAAAATTTTAATTAAATATTAATTGTATTAATAAGTTGACATTTAATTACTTTGAAATTTTGTAGTTAGAAAATATTGAAATTTATATTTAATCTATTAAACCATATAATAGATTATTGCTCAATAAGATAGATGCATTTCTTAATAATATTTAAATTTTCTAAGTTGTTATTGCAGTTTATATAAATATTAATATTAAAAATGGTCATATTTGTTTATATATAATTAATTACTGACAGTTTTGTGTTACTGAATAGACTAATATTTGAAGGAATGAGGAAAGATTGAAATATGCATTTAATTATAATTTATATAACTCTTGGATTTAATAATTTGCAGTGCAAAAGTTATACATAAAATAGGAAAGGTAAATGAAATATTTTCTTAATAAAGTTGACTCGAAACTACTCTGCAGCAGTTATTTACGTTATTCAGTTGTCAATGCTATACATTCTCGCTCCTTTAATCGTCTTAACGAAATTACGCAATATTCCGCGTAGAGATGAACCGGTAATCTGTCGGATTTAAGTAAACTCACATACAGTTCATATTTTCCTAAAGAGAGAGAGAAAGAGAAGAGATCTCAGCAAACATTTCAGTGATAAAACGTCCTGTCTGATCCGGTGTAAATCAGTTACTTTTTTAATTGCGAGCCCGGTTTTGCTAAGCTCGACTGAATTCCAATTTGCGAAGAAAAGTTTCTTCTTCTTTGCACTGAAATTCGTCTGACTTGTCTCGCCGTTCCCTTCCAGTTACGTTTTTAATTTATGTTTTCTATTCAATAAGCACAGGGTCGGGTAGTGAATTCGCTGCCCCACGGCCCAAGGACTCACCTATTTAGACTTATTCTTTGTCGACCCTTCTCCTTCTCTGCTGTTGCACATTAAGGAGGGGGGATGATTATTCTGATGGGATTGTTCCTCTAAGCCCGGCAACCCAATAGTGACACTGTAGAAAGAAGTTTTCTTTCAGAGGAGAGATGGTGTCTCCGCTCGTCGCTTCTGGTTCAGGTGACAATAATCCCGAGCCTTTCAGCTCCACTCTTTTCTGTATGTTTTTATTTTCTTGATCTTCTTTCATTTCATTTAATGATTTTCAAAGAATATTTCCAACGAAATAAAACTATATTAATAATATGCAGAGTGGAAAAAATCAAAACTATATTTAAGTTTCATTATTCTTGTCATTTAAATATAACGGTATGTTATAATATTGATGAGCTATATAAATTGCGTGATCGGTTAACGGACAGTTCTGACAACAAACAGTTTCACCAAAGATTTTTATATTTGGACAATAAAAATAATTATAATTTATTTCATTCATCTTGTATGTATTACCAAATTTTTTTTTTAATTGTACATGTCATGTACAGTAAATGTACATTAATTTTATGATGAATTTCCGCATGATAAAAACCATTTATGATATTGATCTACAAATGCCTCATATCATATTAAGATACTTGTTGTTCACATGAATGTATACTTTTTTGATGGATCGTATGTGTATTGACATGTACGTATTATCGAATAAAAATAATTAAGTGTAAATTTTACATGTTCAATTGCATATTTCAGCAAATATTCGTAAATCGGATGATACTATTCTGTTATATCAACAATAACAATATCATGTTTTGTCAACCTTAGGGACATATTGACATACTTTTATTTCATTCATCATATACGTATTGCCGAACATATCTTTAATTGTATATTATAACGAATTGAATGACAAATTTTCAGATATTAAAATACATACCTTGATTTTGATGTATAAATTAATCTGTTCATACAAACGTATTTGATTTTTACACGTACATATAATTTTCTGTTGGATTATGTTACCATATGTACGTATTATCGAACATACTTTTAAATTTGTAAGAAGCTATCACCATGAAGTGATGTTAAACTGACTGACTGACTTTTGTATAACTAAATTTTGTATAACTAGCATAGAAAACAAAGAAACTAATGTAAATTACTAAAGTTTCTATTGCGTCATAATACAAAACGATTTGCATTTTTAGTGATACATCAAAGTTGTCCAGCATTCCACATTTCTTACGAGTTTTTAGATATATGAGAAACATCAACGAAAACTTTTCATTTATTTGCTTGATTAATAAGTAGGCATAAACGAGTATAATATATATATATATATATATATTTTAAAGCATAAACCTCATTTATTTGATTGCAGTGACGATAGTCATTTTAGGGGGTTGACAATAGATTGCGTGTCGCTAGTAAATTAGGTAGCGTATCCATGCGGACAGATTAGATTATTTGTATTTACCATTCCCCTTCAGTACGTACACAGTCATAGACACACGCACGCACATACTCACTCGTACACACACCATAAGTTCCAAATACTTTTCCCCTAAAAGCTGATTTCCGCTAGACAATGGGATAAAATTATATATATAGACTTCCATGAATCTCCTCTTCGTCTCACTCTTCGTCGGGAATTCGACTTCTATCGAACGGGAAATCTTCTAAACAGCTTATAAGATTATGATTTGCATATAAATAAAGCATTCGCAGCATACTTACGTTTAATAATAGATTTCAATTTTCGAATCACGTCTACGATTTCAATCTGTATTTATTAAATTACTTGCATTTCAGTATATTCCACGATGAAATTCAATATTTATATACAAACAGTTTATAACGCTTTTTAAATGATCCACATAAATATTTTAGTAAATTACACAATAAACTATCATATAAATAAATAGTTAGATTTATAAAAAGCAATTGTTGCAGTTGTAGTTATATTTTAATATATTAAAGTACAACGGCTTCGATCAGTACGGTTTAAAAATTTCGAAACAATCTAAAGTTTTGAAAATAAATTAATTTCTCTTTTTTATAAGGTTTTAAAGGTGGTAGGTTTCACTTTTTTAAACATGTACAAGGTCAGTGTTCCCTCTCAGCAGTTGATAATAATTAAAGCGAAAATTGAACAGAGAAACATCGATAAACTTGAAATAGGAATCTGATAAATGACTTACCTAGTCAGATGTATTGTATTTACACTATTTTACTATTCCTTCTTGTAATAATAATGAATTTTGGCAAAAACTAATGGCGAGAAAGTTTCTGTATTTAGTTATTTTTAGTGACGAAATATTGTATTTTATCATCTTATATAATGAAGTAGTTAACATGAATACATAATAATAAGTACTGCCTATGGATCTAAATGACCCATGAAAAAAAAGGTTAATTTTTATTGCTCAAAACAATCTGGTTTTTTGCATATGTCAGAAAACGTTGCTTGGACAAAAAGAATCTCTTTCTTTTTTTGATTTATAAATTCGTTAATTAGATTGTGTTTCAGGAGAATCATTTGGTTGCACATTCGAACATGTATATATGGTTCACACAAAGCACTTCCTACTAGTTTTATCAAAGAATACATAGATTTCTGCTTTCTCAATGGGATGACTCATATATAATTTCACTGTTGACACTAGCGATATTTAATATACAATGAAATAAAGCGACAGAAAAACCTATGATCAATAACTCTTTGTAGCAGTTGACTTTTGGTTTCATTATTATTGTATGGAAATATTAAATTATGATTTTTTGTATTGTTGCAATTATTATATGAAATAAGGCCAATGGCAAATTTTTCCTCGGGTGCATCCACAACTTCATTAGTCTCATTTAGTCTTCAGTATTAGTGTGGTACATAATGGATATCAGAATTACTGATTTTCCAAGTTTTGGTACATGCGAAACGAAAGTTATTCCACTGACTGTTTCATGGTTTTGTTAATATTTCTAATAATTACTTTAAAAACCAGTATTTCAAAAAATCTAAAACATTAGAAATTTGAATTATACTATTATTTTTCTGCACAAAGATTCAAATAATCTGTTTGTTCTGTGCTAAGTCTCATTTTAGCAATGTTTGATAGCAGATTGTACGGGAATATTTGGCAGTTGTTTGTATATATTTATACAAGAATTGAAAAGAAAAAATATGATTGTATATAAAATGGAGAAGGGTATGATAAAACAAACAACAAATTATTAAAATGTTTGAAATCTTTTCCTAAACTTAGTTTTCGAATAAAAATGTTACAATTTATTAATTATTGCAATAAGTTTTGTTAAGAAATAACTAATAATTGTTAAAATCTCGCTAATATATAAAATAGATAAATTTTATGTACAAGCTAATACAGTGGTGCCTCGCATAACGAACGCCTCGCACAGCGAACGC